>NW_025850581.1:0-60678 GCF_002878395.1 Capsicum annuum
TGGGTTGCAATTCCAGTGAGGGTCCGCAATCTATAGGCATCGCCTGGCTGATTGCCTGGCCTGGACTTGAGCTCGTGATTGAGCGGGTGACGCCTGCTTAATAGCGGTGCTCTAGGGACCGCGCCACCTGGTAGATCGCCCTTGGCCAATTTTTCAGGTGTCTCCGAATTATTAAGGGCAATTTTGGTAATTGTCTATTCCCCTATCAGCTTGAACACGAGATTTAATCTCTCAAACACCAAAATAGGGTCACATTCATCAAAATTTCTCAAGAACATTCTCTAGGGTTTCGAAAGAGAATCCCCAATAACTCTAAATTTAACCGTGAGTTTTAGAAGATAATTAGTGATTCGGAATCCCCAATCCGCAAGCTTCAAGAAGAACCTATTATCTTTCAAAATAGAGGTATGCGGGGTTTATCCTAAAAACTATATGGGCTTGAAATTTGTTAAAGCAATGATTTAAGTCTTAATGCATGTTTTTTATGGGGGTTTTGAAAACTATATTATGGATTATGTGTTTCGAAAGTTTAAATGCTATTATTGCTTTGTTCTTGTGGCTTTTCCTCCTAAATTGATTTACATGTATATGTATATGTATGAAATTAAGATTTGAGCTTTGTTTGAGAGCATGAATTATGGACTCCTCTTTTAATAAATTAAAGACTTTGGCTTTATTGAAAAGACAATTAAAATGCATGTTTTTGTGATTTGAAAATGTCATAGCTTTCGAAACATTGTTTTAGAGTTATTGAGAGGGTTTCTTGATATGACTATGTTTTCAGTTAAAGAGAAGAATTGCATGACAAAGAGAATTTTGGCATAACCACATTGTTTTGTTGAATTGTTGACAAAGAGTTACTTGTATGTGTATACATGAGTTTTCTTGATTTGTTTTATTGATATGGTGGTCCCGAAACTTATGTCTTAAAAGAGAGATTTTTGTATGCTAATAATGGCTCAGAGATATGACTTGCAAGTCAATGGTATGACGATACCATATGTAATTATGCCATAACAGAGTATGTTTTTTTGAGAATTCATGTTTTCATAGAGTTTTTATAAAGGGGCTTAAACAGTGTTAGGTGGTTACCCGAAGACTGCGGGAGTTCAAACAACTCTTAGCCTGAAATCATATTTACTGATATAGGAAGATTATTATTGTACGGAGGCGATGGCCGTGTGGCGTAGTAGATTTAGATACTCTGACCCTTGCGGCACACTTGGGTTGGGGGCTTGGCTGCCGAGTCAATGGTAGTTTCCATATAGCCTATGAAATTTTTAGAATGATAGGGTATACCACCTAAAATAGAAGTAATACAGATTTATCAGAGTTGTGATGATTTTTACAGAGACTTTTAAAATGCCCATGTGATTTCTTACTACATTGTATGTTTGTGAAACTGTTTTGACCTGCTCTCATATATGTTTAATATGAATGATTATTTTGGATTTGCTCTGCGTACCAGTATGTGTGTATTGACCCCCTCCAACCTCTCAAGTTCTGAGGCTCAGTCTAGGGGTTCAGATAAGCAGTAGATATTCAGATTGCAGATCAGGTTGAGCAGTGGTGTGCCTTCTTTACTTCAGAAGGCCTATTGATTTTCAGCTAATTATCAGTAGTTATGTTTTGGTCTACTGGGGGCCTTGTCTCAGATTTTCAGACAGTTTGTTTAGTTCATAGTAGAGATTTTGCAGACTGATGTCAACCATTGTTATTCAGATGCACTTTCAGATTGACCATGTTTCCGTATTAGATTTTCTATTTCCGCATTTTATTTTGTATTGCGAGTGTTGTGCATGATTATCAGATAGAGAAAGGTGTTCTGGGCCTTCATGGTTTGGGATGCTCTTCATAGCTAGGGCCCAGGTTCGGGTCATGACATTTAGCAACTAGTCTAGCTTTGTACCTAGTATTTTCAACTCCCGAAGTTCTTTATTTCTTTTTGAATACCCGCTTGCAATGGACAACTTTATTATCCTTAGTTAATCTCACCAGATCCCATATGTCATTCTTATGAAGTGATTTCATCTCCTCCTGCAAAACAATCATCCATCGGCCAAAATCATCACAACTAACTGTCCCTAAGTAAGAAGAAGGATTTTCACTAGAATCAATACCTTCTGCTACACTCAATGCATAAGCAACCAAAATTAGCTTTAGCATACTTCTGAGGAGGTCTAATATCACTTCTAGGCCTGTCTTTAGCAATAGAATATTATGGCGCCACAGGTAGTGAAGAAGAAATAGTATCACTCTGTATCTCCGGGCTAGACTGAGAAGTAGGCACTGGTGTAGACGCTGCTCCAATCTGCAATTCAACATGGGTGCTTGACTTTTGTTGATTCATGTCACTAAGCTCATCTGGGGGCAAAGCACTAGATTTGGAGGGAACCTGAAGCATGGCAGTTTCATCAAACACAACATCCCTGCTAATTATAACCTTTCTGTTTGCTGGACAAAGCTTATAACCTTTAACACCATGCTCATAACCCATAAATAAGCAGTTGACAGATCTAGGTTCTAACTTTCCATTATCAACATGAGCATACGTAGGACATCCAAATATCCTCAAATCAGAATAACTAGCAGGAGTTCTAGACCATACCTCTTATGGAGTCTTTTTATTAATCATGACTGACGCAGATCGGTTAATAAGAAGACAAGCTATGGAAGCATCTTCAACACATAAAGACTTGGGTAAACAAGAATTAGAGAGCATATAACACACCTTCTCCATTATAGTCCTATTCATTCGTTCGGCCACACCATTCTGCTGCGAAGTATGACGAACTGTCAAGTGCCTTCCAATTCCTTCTGACTAGCATAAAGCATTAAATTCATTAGAACAAAACTCTAAATCATTATCTATCCAAAAGCATTTTACCTACTTCCCTGTCTACTTTTCAAGCATAGTCTTCCACTCTTTGAAAGTAGGAAACACATCATTATTTTGCTTCAGAAAGAACACCCAAACTTTTCTGGAATAGTCATGAATAATAGTCAACAAGTATTTAGTGCCTCCTCTAGAAGGTACTCTAGCAGGACCCCACAAATCAGAATGAATGTAATTAAGTATGCCCTTAGTTGAGTGGATTCCTTTAGTGAATTTGACTCTCTTCTGCTTCCCGAAAATGCAGTGCTCATAGAAATCCAATTTGGTAATACTCCTTCCATCAAGAGTTCCTCTCCTGCTAAGTTTAGCCATCCCGTTTTCACTTATATACCCCAGGCACATATGCCTAAGTTTAGCAACGCCACTTTCTGATAGAGAGGAGGTAGAAATAGTTGCATCACCTCTGAAAGTATTGCCTTGTAGGACATATAAATTTGCAGACTTTCTGTATCCCTTCATCACAATAGAAGCACCTTTAGTAATATTTATGACTCCAACTTTACCAGTGTACCTAGAACCGTTCGAATCAAGGGTACTCAAGGAAATAAGATTTCCCTTCAGGTCTGGGACATACCACACATCACCAAGTGTCCTCACAACACCATCAAACATCTTGATCCTGATTGTTCCAATACCAGCTATATTACAAGGTGTGTTATTTCCCATCAACACAACACCTTTAGAGACTATTTCATATGTTGTAAACCAATCCCGATTACTACACATAAAACGTGCAAGATGAATCAAGAATCCAATCCTCACAGGGTTTGGAGTTACCATTAGAAACTACCAAGGGTTCCCTATTACTACCACAAGCTTCCATAAAACGAGCTTCATCAGACTTCTCTGGTTGGTTTCCCTTTAGTTTTAGATCTTCTTTTTTCTCTCTATTTTGTAGCTTCTAACACTCGGATTTGATATGGACCTTCTTCTTTCAGTAATTACAGGTTTTATTTATATTTTTGGATTTGTACCTAAACCTATCATCACCCCAGAATTCCTCTCACGAGTCCTCCTCAAATAATAAGACTATCTCCTTGAGTCTCTGACCCATTCACAAGATGCTTTATCTTTTCCTTAGAGAACAACGCATTATAGACTACATCTATGGTCAGGGTATCACTACTATATAAAATCGTATCCCTAAAGGTCATGTATGATGTAGACAGCAAACACAACAAAATCAACTCTATATCTTCCTCGTCGTACTTAACCTCCAGAGTCTCTAAATCAGAGATGATTTATTTAAAGGCAGATAGGTGATCTTTCAAATACGCACCCTCAATAAAGTTGCTATTTGAGATGTAACTTACTTGTTAGGCTCTTCTTCATGCATAAAGATTCTAGTTTCAACCACAACGCAGCGGCAGTTGTCTCCTTCAAAATATCCTATAAAATCTGATTGGATAAGTAAAGGTGGATCTGTGATAGAGCCTTCCAATCCTTATGCCGTTTATCATTATCTGTCCACGATGAGGGAATGTGATCAAACCCTAATAGCGCATCATCCAAATCCATCTGCGGGAGCATAACCCATATCTTAACCTGCCATAATGAAAATCTGGTGTTGCAATCTAACAACGGAATATCATACTTCATGGTTGTCATTCCAGAGAAAACAATTGACCAAGCTAACCATAATTAAAATAATAAACAAGAACACACAGATTTACTTGGAAACCCTTGCGGGAAAAACCACGGGCAGAGGCAGAGGATGTTTCACTATAATGAAAGGAGAGGAGTACAATGTGGAGAATGAGTATTTTCTGAATACACAAAATAATCTACTAAATGCATTTATATAATACGTGCATACAAATAAGTCCTAGATCCAAAAACATAAAGGTCCATACCGTTGGGGCTTCACTTCCGCACCACCATCAAGATCAGTAGAGGGATCCAAGATCAGGCATGTCGGCCCGATCCCTATGCTACCACCATAGACCTCATTGAAAATCACAAATATGGATTGCACCGCGAAACTTTTAGGTCCGGCTCAATATAACTCGGGTCACAACTCTAATATTTTAAGATAAAAAGGTTACTATGGGTAATGATTCTATCGAATCAAATCACAGACCTGCAAAGTTGGAATCTTGGTGATTGATTTACCAATAAAATGTTACTGTCAATAACATTTTATCTCTAAGATGTGTGACAATAACAATTAACAACAAACGACATTCCAACAAGTGACAACAAATTATTGGCAGTCACATCTTAGGTAGGTAGGTAGTGCATTAGTAGGGTTGTACTTCCTTTAAAATTGTTGGCCTTTTTTCTAAAATTACTTGTTTCAGTTTGGTTGTTTCATTTATGAAATTAAGAGAATTTTATTACTACTATATTCTTTCAATACTATTCTTATTATTAAATTCCAAGAGAATTTAGTAGCAGTGAGTTTTATTGTTCCTCTTACTAGTACTACCTTCGTCCAACAATACTTGTCCACTATCAACTTGACACTTAGGTTAGTAAATAAAAAATAATAGGAGTAATTTTACCATGTTATTCTTTAAATTTAATAAACTAAATGTCTTGAAAAATGCATTAAGTGATGAATAGTATTTAATAACAAGGTAAAATGGATAGAAAAGGGTAAACTATGTATTAATTTTTCAAACTAGATAAATATTGTTTAACATCTATTTTTAGTATATTTGACAAGTATTATTTAATGGAGGAAGTATTATATTATTACATTGGGGGTATACATATATAAAGTGATATAGGCGTGGGTCCTTCTTAATTAATATTTTCTTAATAAATCTGTTAAAGAAAAATACAATAGATATTTTGAGACAAATGAAGTGTTGTAGGATTATATGTATCCACTACTAGTTAAAAGACCATCCTTTGACTGAGAATGACTACAAACAATAAAGTCCAAACAACAAGAACAACAACAACAAACTACACACGATATTTATGTGGAAACTTCCTTATTTAAGGGAGTAAATCATGACCTATCTCGTAGGATAGTCCACTAAAACAAGAGCGACATTGAATTATAGATTCCGATAGTCCTAAGGGTTAACCTCTTAACCCCCATCCCTTTATAATAATACATCACGACCCACGCTGCAATACTTTATTGCAGCCTAACCATAAACTAACTCTAGCTGACTAACTCTATCCCACTCTATTAACTAACTCTAGTTGACACCATCGAGCTAACTCTTGCCTACTCTATCAATTAACTCTAGTTGACACAACTATGGCTAACTCTAGCTGACAACTCAGTGGCTAGCTACCTCTAGTCCTCAAATCAAATTTACAAGATAAGAGTGAAAATGAAGTACCTACACAAGCTTCTCAAAATGAAGATTTGGTTTATAATGAAGAACAAAAGACAAAGACTCAACAACCTAGACCTAAAGACACATTTAGTTGTAGAAAATTGGTCCCTTGATTGTTGAAGCATTGTCTTGTCGAACACCTTGAAGCTTTGCAGAGAGAATATGGATATTTTGATTTTGGAAGATTTGAATTTGCATCTCTTGGTATGTTGAGTATGTATGAAAGATGAGAGAGGTGAAAACTTCGACCATTGGACAAGAGAGGGGGACTGTAGTAGCTTTTTTGCGGTAGTGACAACAACTTTACAGCCATCGACAACTGTGAGAGTTGATCGACCTGATGTGCCTGGCACCTATGAAATAAGATACCATAATAGCTTTCTGCAGCACTGTCACAGTTGTCAACATCTTTATAGCTATGGATTATTGTGCACCGGTGTGAGAGTTGACTTCTACAGATCAACCTGGTGCAAATTTCTGGTTCGGTATTGCCCACAAATTGACCTCCCACAATCGATTTTGACCTATTTTTAGTAGTGTTTATCATGTTTTACGACTTCACTTCTCTTATCTTTTGTTATCTATTATATTTTTGAAATTCATCTATTTTTACCAAAAAAGTTTTTTTAAATAAAGACCTGTAAGAATAATTTAGTTATTTTAATAGAAAAGTGTTTATCAACACCTTTTTACCGTATACATTGACTGTTTATTATTAGTTTTGTTATTTTTATCCAAACAAGTAACTGTTTATTCACTTAAAAATAGTTTTTAGCGTGTAATGCTTATCAACTATTTTTACTCGACCACTTAACTAGTACGAATTTAACTAGTATCCACTGTCAATGAAAACTATTTTTTACACAAGCAAGTACTTTAAAGCCTATTATAGGTGAGTTTCAATTATTTTAACTTTTAAATCTTAAAATTATAAATAAGAAAAATTATTGTAGAAGGCTACTTGGACTCTATATTTACTTTACCATTTTTTTTATACCACGATGACTTTGTTATTAAAATTATAAAGTACCTTTATTTTATAGCACTATGACTTTGTTATTAAAATTAATTGTGTCTTTTTCATTAATCGACACTTTCTACTTTATTGTTATTCAACACCATCTAATTGAATCAATTAGTAGCATCAACCTTCAAAGCAATCGCCAAAATAAACATAAGCAATATATCTCTATTCTATAATATAGTAGTCTCAATGTCTCAATTTTTATGAGACTTTTTACTTTTTGAGATTCAAATTTTTTAATATTGACCGTACAATTGGGAATATAAAAGTTATAATAAAAAGTAAACTAGTCTAATTTTGACAGTAAAATATATCACTTTTTAACAGACTTGTAAAATAAATTATAATAAAAAGTTAACTCATTTAACTCTCAAAATCCAAATATCAATAAACAAATTGGGACTAAGAAATTTTATAAGCATGATTTTAATTTATTGTAAAATTATCGGTAGGAGAATTTTTATTTTTTTTGGGATCAATAATAAGTTTAAGGAGTGTATAAGAGGAATTAGCAAATTCTAAAATTGAGGAATACAGAGAGAAAAAATCAAGTAATTAAGGAAATGATTTTATGAAAATAATGTCATGATTATCTATTACCTATTAAAATTACTGCTTGTATAAAATAAAGTTTCCACCGATGGTGGAAATAAGTTAAACCCAACTCGTACGGCATCTTAATTTGTTATGGCATGTTACTATTAATTATCTGTAACGCCCCGTAAAAGTCATGCATGTACTAACTCTTAGTGGTGTGGTCTTAGGCTTGAAAACACCCCGTAAAAGTCATGCATGTACTAACTCTTAGTGGTGTGGTCTTAGGCTTGAAAACAAGAAAATTTTCTAAGTGTCAAAAGACTTAGACTCATTTGTATCTTTGAACCTTCGGGAATCTCATTATTAGTCCTCCCGACCTCCGTTTTTAGATCTTTTGTTTTGTTGCAATGAGGAAAGCCTATAGAACATCACGGGTGACTTTCGGAATTTTTGGACATCGTTTAGGGCGCATTTGATTTCTAAAACAGTAGCACCATGCAATAAGCATGCGTCGCATGCTCCATCGCATGGTGGCAGCATGAGATATAGCATGCGTCGCATGCTCCAGTGCGGTGGTAAATAGCATGCGATGTAGGTCTGTTGCACGTATGAGAAATTTTCAGCATTTAAGTTTCGTCTCATTAAGGGCATTTTAGGTATTTTTTGACCCCCTCTCATCTTAAACATAGGATTTAATCCCTAGAAAGTCAAAATACACCCACATTCATCATCTTACTCTAAGAACTCTCTCAAGGGTTTCAAAATAAAGACCCTAATAACTCAAGATTCAGCCATGAATTTTAAAAATTGATGGGAGATTCGGAACCCCTAATCCGCAAGCTTCAAGAATCATCCATTATTCTTCATAATCGAGGTACGCGGGGTTTTCCTAAAATCTAATGGGCATAGAATTCATGTTTTAAGAGTGGGGTTTTGAAATTTATAAATATAATCATGTTTTAGAAGTTTTGACGGTATTATTTTGGTCTTTAGACCTTTTCCCCAAATCAATTTGAAATTGTGTACATGTGTATGTATGTGTTCAAGAATGATTATTGAATTGAGAGCATGATTTATATGAAATCCCTCTCTTGATGTAAATTTTCCCATGTTTCACATGATATGGATTGTTTTGAAATACATCTTGAAAAGCATGTTACGAAATACCGTAATTTATGAATGACATGGTTATGAATCTTCATTTCAAAAGAGAGGGTTGTTTGTATTGACAAATGTTGAATATCCATATAATTAAAGAGTGCATGGTTTTGCCAAAAGCACATGACCACCATATGTTTTGAAGGGTTTTAGCATGAGTTTTGTTTTATGTTTCGGAACATGAAATCTTTTATATTATTTGCACATGGGTGGTCTGAACTATGTTTTTATGAAAGATCTTGCTAAATGCATTATGGTACAGAAAACACGACTTGCAAGTCTTGGTATGACGATATCAATTTAAACAATTCCATAACAAACACAGACAAATACAGACGTCAAACTTTATCAGATTTTCATGTTTTAGAACTTCAGAATGATGCATATTCAAAAAAGGATAAAATAGGGTATAAAGAGATGTTAGGTGGTTCCCCAAAGAAGGCATGAGTTCAGATAACTCATTTCAAAAAATCGTAATTTGCCGATCCAGGTTTTTATATTACGTTGGACTAGAGCCATGTGGCGTATCAGAATTAGAGACTCCAACTATTGCGGCACACTCTGATTTGGGGCTTCCCCGCCAAGTGAATGGAGGATTTCATATAGCCCGTGGAATATCATACTTGTAGCGGAGATCCACCTAACTCAGAAGTAATACAAAGATCAAAAATTGTTTTGATAAAAATATCTTAGATTGTTCAAAATGATGCCCATGTGTTTTGGAAACTATTTTATACATGTTGTTTTGTTAAATTTCTCTCATCTACTTTATACATATACAAATAAACTATTTTGGTTTGCTTCACGTGCTAGTACTGTTGTGCTGACCCCCTCCTTCTAGGTTCTGGGGCACAGTCTAGGGGTCCAGATAAACAGTAGATATTTTAGATCGTAGATCAGATTGTGTAGTGATGAGCCTTCTATGATATAGAAGGCCTGGTTATTTCAGATAATTATCTTTAGTTATGTTTTGGTCTACTGGAGGCCTTGTCCCAACTTTTAGACAGTTTGTTTAGTTCATACTAGAGATTTCTCAGATTGAGTCAGTCATTCAGATATATTTTGGATTTCAGTTTTCAGTATTATGATCACATTCAGATTGACCATGTTTTTGTATTAGATTTCTATTTTCGCATTATCTTTTAATATATGAATATTGTGCATGATTATTAGATAGAGAATACTATTTTGAGCCTTTATGATTTGGAATGCTCATCACGGCTAGGGTCTCGGTTCGGGTCATGATAAACTTTGTATCAAAGCACGGTTCATGGTCTCAGGGTGTCTGCAAAATCGCGTCGGGTAGAGTCTTGTTTATGGGTGTGTAGTGAGCCACACTTATAAATAGGAGGCTACTAGGCGTTTAGGAATGTCTCTCTTTCTTCATGTTCTAGTTCGTGCAATAGGGCCAGAATGTTCCTGTTTCATACTCTAATTCGTGCTATGGTGTTGCCCATACAAAAATAAAAGTAATCCTAAATTCTTTCCTTACTCTGATGTTCTCAGACATGTCCCATTATTGGGGTGATTCAAGTGCAAAAAGTTTAGAATCTACATGGTATAGTCCTTTCTAATTGAGTCATATATGATTTTAAAAATTGTGCAAAGACTTGAGAATCCGTTTACTTCAAAGTGTATTGATGTGATTGTGAACCTTGATATTGATGAAATCGTGCTTTTCATCCTGCGGTATTGAGTGTATTCATTCCCTTTTCAAAAATTTATGTTGCGGATGTCGTGCTTTAGGGGGAATAATGTGTAACAGAATATTGAAACTGTATTTCCACCCAAACAGTAGTATGAGTTAAGGTGTTGTTGTCATGACCTATTGGTAATGAAATTATACCAAGAAATTGGTGATGTGAAGTCACAAAGTTAAAAGTTAGAGTAAGGGTGACTTTTGTGTAAATAAATATTTCAGTTGAATAACCGAGGTTTGAGGATGATTTACCCCTTTATAGTGATAAACTAATATGGTAGCCAGTAGCATGTGTGGATGGTTTGGTAGTCCATGGAGGAATTATTTGACTCTGATTTTATTTATACAGAGTAAGATGTGTATTCTTAGTTCATTAGATATTCTGTATTAAATTTCTATCTCATGTAATCTTGTCATCAAGGTGTTGTTGAAAAATAATGTCCAGTGAAGCCGTGTGGGGCTCTTTCGATTCACTAGCATAGTTGCCTTGTCATTCATCTCATTTTCTTGTTCAAAATACAAAAATCAAAGTCTAGTGAAGCCATGTGAGGCCTATTTCGATTCACTAGCAACTAATTGTCTAACTTGTTGTTCTTGTGTGGTTTAATATATATATAGCTGAATCTGTTTGCATGAGATTGAGTTGGTAAAGAGGTGATTCGTCCTTGTATGTTAGTTTAGTAGAAGGTAGAGAAGGAGTTGTTAGTCAGGGTGATTTGTCGGTTACTTGAAGTGTGAAAATGACTATATTAGCCAGTAAGTTATAATTATAGACTCATGGTTGTTATGGAAATTGAAAGTAGTCTAAATGTATGATTGAGTAAGTAAGTATGAGGTGAAAAATCCATATAAGTAGATAAGATTATATGGGGTTATAACATCATATTAAGGTTGATCATGTCTATTATGTGACTTTACCCCTTGACTTTTTTTTTTTGTTGGTAGTTATAAATTAGTACTACTTATGAGAAGGTATGTAGCAGATTTTGAGGTATTTGGATAGAATGTTCAAATTTTATAGATTAGTATATTATGTTGCACTCATCATTGGTGGTAGGTGATTGATGCTAAACTATAGGCTTGAATTTAAGGTTAGAATGTGGTGGTAAAAATAGTGGCATGAGATTAATGTTGTATGTTTTGTGGAAAAAAAATATTAGTAGACTTGAGGTGTTGAAATAGTACATCCTAATGAGTTATGATAAGGAAGACCATAAGGTCAAGATCGATTATTTTTGTTATGAAGTTCTAGTGTACTAGTGTTTCTTGATGTTTATTTCATGGTTTCCAAGTGAGAATTATGCGTAAGGTTGGGTTGTAAAATCATGTTTAGCTCTAGACATTAAGTTTTGAACAGTTGAAGTCCATGAAGGTGGATGTGATGATTTCTTGGTTAATGATGCTAGTTATATGGAAGTGACCTAATAGGCTTGAACGGTGTATGAAATGGCTTAATTTTAAGTTGATTTGTAATGAAGTATAATGTTATAGGTATGGTGTGTAAGTATGCCCAAGGTGATATGGAGTTGTGGCATTTCTCTAAGACTATTACATGTTGCGTGTCGTTAGTAGTACCGTTGATTTTCTAGATGGAGAAAGACTAGTAGATGTTATATGGGTTCTAAATAGCTAGGTTAAAGAGCTTTGATTGATAGTAATGAGCCTATTTATACGATCTTGATTCTCATAGTAATGAGACATAAGTTTGGAGTCGCGATATTGGTAGGCTATGTAGAAAGTGGTATGGTTCATCAAAGGCTTGGTGATATTCATGTTAAGTATTAGAATCTAAGTTTAAGTTTTGAAGGTTGAACTGATAGAAATAAGTGTGCAAGCATTATACTATGACTATTGGGGTATCAAAATATAGAGTGTATCTCAGAAGGTAGTATTAGCAGTGGGCTTTCTAATTTCATGTGTGGTCTTTCGGGTTAGGTTCTATTAATTTTACGTATTGTCATATTTCAGACCCCAGAGTGCAGTGAGTGCAGTTAAGTTTAAAGTCTAGTAAGAGATCTCCCAAACTTAAGATGATGGCTTAAAGCCAAGTGGGAGATGATAGAACAAGTAACCAAGTCCGACCTCAGATTCTAGAAGTGATGTCAGTATGACATAGAATATCAGAAGGAAGGGTGAGGCTAAACCCATTCCCGTCTCAGTATTTTTTTTAGTTATCCTAATACCTACTCATACCTCACATTTCAGTTCCATGATCATAGTTCATGTTCATGTATATGATAGAAAATTATGTGCTCTTCTAGATTCATAAATGAGGAACTTCAGTTCATTCAGTAGTCGAAATCACATTCCATATGTTATGAGCTCTAAATTGAGGTCATGCAGCTCATGACTCATGTATTCTCACTTTATAGTGTGCTCAGTTCCCATAATTCATGTTATACACTTTATGATGGGCAAAATATAGTTCATAGCCATGTATGCCCCAATTCAGATTTTTCTTTGATAAATCATAGATGTTGATTTGCTATTCCTCAGGCCTCAGTTAAGTGTCAAGTTTTATATAATATCCTTCCATGCTTCAAGATCTTATGTTCTAATCTTTAGTGACTCCTCTTTATGTGATGGTAGTGGTGATGAGTAAATATTTCTTCTTGATAGAAGATCATAGTATTCTTGTTTTAGTTAAGGCCATAAGTATGAAGTAAGGTTGGGGCCAAGTCTTTGATGCATGTGATGGTTAGCTGAAAGGTGTGTGTGTGTATGTTCTTGGGGTAGCATGTGGGAGCTATATCGATATATGGTTAGTAGAATATGTGAAGTGTGTCTTTATGAGTGTTTTCTTTGAAGTTCATAGGTGGTTCTAAAGATAGGCTTGAATGAAATGTTGGAATTTTTTGTAAGGGAACGCTATATACGCTAGCGACTTCGTAGTAATATTTCAGAGTTAGCCATTGAAGTGGTAAGGCATGATAGGCTTAGGGTGTGATATTTTAAGAGATATAAAAGGTTGAATCTTATGGTTTAGACTTGTATCGTGGAGGGGCATGTAGTATTTTGTGAGTTGGAGTTAGGCCTGATCATGGTGAAAAGGATTTAAGTTACTATAGACATTAGTAGAAAGATTTATAAATGCCAATGCAAGAACAAATAAGTTGAATTAAATGAATGTGGTATCTATGGGAAATAGTACCGTTAAGGGAGTATTCGAGAAGCGTGCTAATCTTTAAAGTAAGAAGTCGCATTGACTAAGGCCTGGTAATTCTATCCTGATTTATGAGTTATATGTCTATATTCCAGGCTGCAAAGTAATGTCAATGATGGGATCCTATAGTCGGTTGTCTTGTGTGACTCATGCCCAAGATCTTTTTCTACCTAATGCTACTAGGACTTCTTTAGGAAGAGTGTTGATAAGATACCCCACATTGAGTATAAGTTTGCAGTAGAGTTCAGTCTATGTGGCCGGCAAATTAGTTTAGCAGTCAGATTCGAAAGACTTGTTTTCTTATCTTTTCATTTAATCATGCTACCCAACATCTCATATATGTTACTATTGCAAGATAGAGTATACTAGTAGTTAAGAGTATAGCTCAGTTCATGCGTCATGTACTAGATTCAGATTCCAGATGTTCAATTATGATTCAATTCGTAGGTGCCTAGTGCATCGCCTCAATTTTCCGAGTATATTAGTGAATTGAGCATTCATAGAAAGACATAGTGTCCCAGGGGGGCGATACCCCATTCAGTTGCATGTATAGATTCTTATTACAAGCTTCACATCAGTTATTATTGCATATTCAGTCATATATTTATACGTCAGTTCAGTTTGATATGCATGCATTAGAAATGCATGTTCAATTGAAAAAGTTCAGCTTATTAGGTATTCAGTCCTGCGTTCATGAGAACGACTCAATTGTGTATTCCATGCAACAGATATGCATGTCCGGTATAAAAATATTGAATATCAGTAGTTCCAGTCATATAGTCATGTTTCAAATCAGTGTATCCTTATTAGAGGACACATTATGTCCACGTAATTCCATTCTTTTAAGGCTTCAACAAGTTCCTACCCATCATTCGACGACGAATGATCCCAAAGGGGAGATAATGTAACGCCCCCTAAAAGTCGTGCATGTACTAACTCTTAGTAGTGTGTTCCTAGGCTTGAAAACATGAAATTTTTCTAAGTGTCAAAAGACTTAGACTCATTTGTAGCTCTGAACGTTTAGTAATCTCATTCTCAGTCCTACCGACCTCTGTTTTTAGATCTTTTTGTTGCGTTGCGATGGGGCAAGCCTATAGAACATCTAGGCGAGTTTCGAAAATTTTGGAGATTGTTTAGGGCACGTTTGATTTCTAAAATAGTAGCACTATGCGATAAGAATGTGTCGCATGCTCCATCGCATGGTGGCAGCATGCGTCGCATGCTCCAGTGCGGTGGGAAATAGCATGCGAAGCATGGTCTGTTGCACGCCTGGGAAACTTTCAACATTTAAGTTTCATCTCATTAAGGGTAATTTAGGTATTTTTTTTACTCCCCTCTTATCTTAAACACAGAATTTAATCCCTAGGAAGCCAAAATACACCCACATTCATCATATTACTCTAAGAACTCTCTCAAGGGTTTCAAAATAAAGACCCTAATAACTCAAGATTCAGCCGTGAATTTTAAAAATTGATGGGAGATTCGGAATCTCCAATCCGCAAGCTTCAAGAATCATCCATTATTCTTCATAATTGAGGTACACGGGGTTTTTCTAAAATCTAATGGCCATAGAATTCATGTTTTAAGAATGGGATTTTGAAATTTATAAATATAATCATGTTTTAGAAGTTTTGACGGTATTGTTTTGGTCGTTAGACCTTTCCCCCAAATCGATTTGAAATTGTGTATATGTGTATGTATGTGTTCAAGAATGATTATTGAATTGAGAGCATGATTTATATGAAATCCCTCTCTTGATGTAAATTTCTCATGTTTCACATGATATGGATTGTTTTGAAATATATCTTGAAAAGCATGTTACGAAATTTCATAATTTATGAATGACTTAGTTATGAATCTTGATTTTAAAAGAGAGGGTTGTTTGTATTAACAAATGTTGAATATTCATATAATGAAAGAGTGCATGGTTTTTCCAAAAGCACATGACCACCGTATCTTTTGAAGAGTTTTTGCATGAGTTTCATTTTATGTTTCGGAACATGAAATCTTTTATATTATATACATGTGGTTGGTCTGAACTATGTTTTTATGAAAGATCTTGCTAAATGCATTATGGTACAGAAAACATGACTTGCAAGTCTTGGTATGATGATACCAATTCAGACAATGCCATAACAGACATAGAAAAATACAGAAGTCAGACTTTATCAGATTTTCATATTTTAGAACTTCATAATGATGCATCTTCATAAAAGCCTAAAATAGGGCATAAAGAGATGTTAGGTGGTTCCCCGAAGAAGGCATTAGTTCAGACAACTCATTGTCAAAAATCGTAATTTGTCGATTCGGGTTTATATATTACGCTGGCCTGGAGCTGTGTGGTGTATTAGAATCAGAGACTCCAACTCTTGCGGCACACTCGGGTTGGGGGCTTCCCCGCCGAGTCAATGGCAGATTCTATATAGCCTGTGGAATATCAGACTTGTAGGGGAGCGCCACCTAACTCAGAAGTAATACAAAGATCAGAAACTATTTTGACAAGAATGTCTTAGAATGTTCAAAATGATGCTCATGTGTTTTGGAAACTATTTTATACATGATGTTTTGTTAAATTGCTCTCATTTACTTTATACATATACAAATACACTATTTTGGATTGCTTCGCGTGCCAGTACTTTTGTGTTGACCCCCCTCCTCCTTCCAAGTTCTGGGGCACAGTCTAGGGGTATTGATAAATAGTAGATATTTCAGATCGCATATCAAATTATGCAGTGGTGAGCCTTCTATGATCCAGAAGGCCAGGTTATTTCAGATAATTATCTTTAGTTATGTTTTGGTCTACTGGGACCTTGTCCTAGATTTCAGAAGATTTGTTTAGTTCATAGTAGAGATTTCGCAGACTAAGTCAGACATTAATAATCAGATATATTTTGAATTTCAGTTTTCAGTATTATGATCACATTCAGATTGACCATGTTTCCATATTAGATTTCTATTTCCGCATTATCCTTTATTATATGGATGTTGTGCATGATTACCAGATATAGAAGCATGTTCTGGGCCTTCATGGTTCAGAATGCTCATCACAGCTAGGGCCCCGATTCGGGTCGTGACATTATCTAGATTAACTATATTAATTATAAAAATTGTGATACTCTAAACATATAATAATCTAATTCCAAAACATATATCTCTATTTTTTTGTTAGTTGCACAAATATTTTTTGTTTTAGATGTACTGATTTGTATGCTGTGAGTGTTGAGATTTGATATAAAAAATATCTAAATCCAAAATAAGGACAAAACATCTTTTCTAGAATAAATAAAATAATTCTTTTTTATCGATACGAGGTGTAATGGGATAGTTGAGATTTTTCCACCTTAAATTAGAAGTTTCGAGTTTCACTTTCTGAGAATGAAGAAAATTTTATTAGAAGCATTATCCACATAAATGAATCCTGCAATGCAAGAACTTAACTATAATTGAATCTAATACGAATATTGAGCAATGAAATTTTTTTGAAAATCATAATATGGTAGTTGGGAAATCACTATTTACTAATTAAAAAAGCCAAAGAGAAATTGATTGTTTTGTACAAAATTGGTGAATGAGTCCTCTACTTTATTGGTTTCATATTGTCCATGTTAAAGTCTCTCGTGATAGTTTTTGTTAGGGGTTAATATGGTTTAAAAAATCGAGGACGGATCAGAAGCAACATTTGATGAAGTTTGTTGTTGTAAACTAGTTGAACTGACTATATATGGACAGTAAAAAATGTCCAAGGTCAATCGGAAACAGCATTGAGGGAGTTTGTTGTTGTAAACCTAATTGGCTACTTATGAGCGATAAAAGAAGTTGAGGGTCAATTGAAAACGATATTGAAGCAGTACGTTGCTGTAAATCAAATTGACTACATATGGGCGATGGGTTGAGAGGGGTGCATGAGGCAGATCGTGTAAACTACACAAACAACCTCCGTAGTTGGTGACTTTACTTTTCTTATCCTCCATAAGAAAAAGTCCTACTAAACTAGTCTTTCTTCTTGGTTAAATAGGACTTTATTAGATAGAACAAATGTTAGAATAGTTTTATTTGGGATTTTACTTCTAATCTCCTTCTTTGGTTCTCCTGTATCTTAGTTTCTACGTATTGTATTTCCATTAATGTTGTCTTGCTTATTTGGATTGTAATCGTTGACTATTATTATCAGATATAATTCGCATTTCCGAGTTATTACATTCGTCGAAATTTCTTTTGTCAAAAAGTATACTGTCTATATATGATTAAAATATACACAGTAGATTTTTACTTTAACTTTTTTATGTGTTTGCTTTTGATCATAGTCTAAACCCTCTAGTAAAATTTCCGACTCTATCATTATGAATCAGTTTTATTGGTTTAGCAGTTTATCGAGTAATTATTAGATCAATTGATTGATATAACAATTATTACACACAATAATTAGTACTTATCATTAATAAGTGTTCAGTTATGCAAGAATTAATTAAGACAAGTCGAAAAGGTTTTATCAATTTTCATTTTCCTAATCTAAAGTTCATGAGTTTCAATATCATATATTTAGCCTTTAGCCTGGATAACGACTTGACTTAATGTTTAAAAAAAATTAATAGGATGAGAAAATAAATTAATTAAGTACCAATTTATTTATTAATTAATTACCTAACAAAAACATTAAAATTTTCCCTAGTTGGCTCTTTGGAACCAAACAGGAGAACATGATGAGACTTCAACTATTGTTAAGAGAAATAAGTTGATGTCACAAACTCCTTGGCTTTAATGTCTTTGTCCACTTCACATCAACCCCAGGAAATTCACGGAGTGAAGTTTTTATTATGCACATGTTAAATCATAAATTAGTTTTGATAAAATTTTTGAGGAAAAAGTATCCTGAATATTGAGAAACAAAAATTGACCAAATTAATTAATTTGAAGTTTTCGACAGAGTCCATTATTGTCGGAAAATGATTTGCCAAAAATGTTTTTGATGGATTTTATGTCGAAAATCAAATATTTTTTACTGTTTACTGATGAGAATATCCATTCTTTTTAGTAGTCCCAAGGTGGTTTCGCCCCTTCACCCAAATACCCCTTCTAGTTAGTATGTTATTAAATAATTTACTTAGAAGTGCGTCAAAACATCAAATAATAAAGATAAAGTACTTAAGAATAAATCATATTAATTTAATTTAATGTATACATCGAGTGCTGGTGTACAAATTTTGTTTCAAACCAATCCTTGAAAAAAAAAGTGAAGGACCAAGTTGCTGCAGGTGCAATAATAATGTATGTCTTGGATGTGAAAACATATGATTTGTTTGGATGTGAAAAAGTTATAAATTAAAAAACTATAAAGATAAAACCAATAGATGATTAAATTAAATTTGTACCAATCTTTAGTTATGATTTGATGCTTGTGATTCCTTCATCCTTAACTTGAGATTTCAGGTACGAGCCTTTAAGAATGGAAAAAAATCTATTGTAAGCACCACATCTAGAATGAATCTTGCAATGTGTGACGTCGAATTTAGTCAAGGTCCAACACAAATATCAAACACTGAGTGAGAAATAGAAAAAAAAATTATATTGACCAACAAAATTTTGGTAGGACAGTTTATATCCCTTCACCTTTAACTAGAGGTCTCACGTTTGAGCCCCATGATAATGAAAAAATATCTTGCTAGAAGCACCACCGCCCAGAAATAAGTTATGCAAACAAAATAGTCGGACTTCGATGATACATACACCTTGGTTCGAGCCCCTAGTAATGAAAAAAAAATCATATAAAAAAATATCGTCCCAATTTAAATTTAGCGCAATTTTAATTCAGATACCGAACGTCAAATTTGGGAAAAAAAAAAAATTGAATTAAAGATTAGTTGTTTTCTAGTGTTTGTTAAGGGCCCTCCATTTTAAAAGATGTAAATTGTAACATAAATAATTTAAGATTTTCCAATCGATGCAAAAAAATGAATGTTTTCGTCAATCTTTCAATAATGTGTTTCCTTACTTATTATCATCAAGATTCTTTTTCTCCATATTTCATTTATTATTTTCATTTTTTTTCGACTAATATTTAGTTATTTTTAATTTTTTTTTTTTTTACAACTTAAGGTGTGTTCGAAAGTTGATGTGATGTGATCAGGAGGTTACGGGTTTGAGTCGAAAAATAATTCCTGACATAAATGTAAGGTAAGACTGTCTACAATAAACCCTTGTGGTCCCTCGCAATTTGAAATGTGGAATATCACATGTGAAACTTGTAATTTGGACAAGTATAAGGTGACAGGTCTCTTGCAAAAATGAAATAAGAAATTGATAAGTTGAGACAAATCAAAAAGCTTCACATACATAAATATTTAGGACTAATACCATTTTGATCCCTCGATCATAGGTAAATTTTAATTTTGGTCCTTATGATATATGACGCTGTAATTTGAACCTTAATTATCCAATATTTATATATATATATATATATATATATATATATATATATATATATGAAGGAAATAAGTTGTATTCGGACTACTTTTAGATTTTTTTTTATTTTAGAACATTTAGTAGTTACAATTAATTTATGAATATTTATCAGTGATGAGATAAAAAATGTATATTTTAATTGGATTGAAGGATATATGTGTTTAGTCATATATTCAAGGATTACAATCAAATTTTACCAATGATGAAAGATCAAAAATGTTATTAACCAAAATAAACATTCCCGATAAAAATAAAATTAACCTATTATTACGTATTAAAATTCAATGCTATTAAAAAATAATCTTTACACTATGATACGTAATATAAATTAAGTATTTTGTATTTTTCACCGGACCACTTTAACCGTTCTTAAACCGTGGATCCTTTCCAAATAATCTCTCTACTTTCAACAAATAGAGATAAGATTCGCATAAAATATTCTTCTCTGATTCTGTATGTAAAATTTATAATTAAGTAATTTACAGATTTGGTTTTACAAAGAAAAAAATCGTCTTGTGCAAATCTAAGGCATGCTGTAAATTTTGAGATTTATAAATTTGGGGAACAAAAATTTAAAGAAATCATCATTCATTTTAATATTTTTAGTACAATATCATTGTTGAGGACAACAGGTTCAAAATTATATACTCAAGGAGGATGTGAGTGTTTAACACTTCATCCACTCCAATTTATGTTATTATACATATTTAATTGAAATGAATTTTTCTTAAGAAAAATATTTAAAATTTGTAGTCTAGAATAAGGTGTAAGCATTAATTTGTACGTCTACTACTGTTAGGAATGTCAAATGGGTGAATTTCATTGACGGAGTTAGTAAATTTAATATTTTGAGTTCATATCTGAACTATCATGTGTGTTAGTTTTCTACTTGAATTACCACCAGCTATATATTTATCAAAACATACCTCAACTATCAATTGTTCATTCTTCCTACTTGAACGATGGTGACATTTCAGGTATGAAAAATGAACAATTGATAGTTGAATTGTGATTTGATAATTAGTTGTGATAATTCAGATAGAAAACTCTTTCAGTATATCACTCAAAAAATTGTAATAGTACTTTTGATGTGTTTTTAAACTTTGACTCCTGATAAATTTGTAGATGATTAACCCATCTAAAATACTTATGTTGAAATGAGCTTAATAATTAGTCAAAAAGTATGGCAAATTCAACTATAGGTGAAATGGGGATTTGAAACTTATGAATTTAAATCCTAATCCTTTTAAGTAACTAAGTTTTAAATTGTTTGTACACATTCAATAGATTTTTAAGGCAATACAAAGTCTAAACCAGAGTTCTTAGATCGGAGCCGAACCCTCGACAACAATCTAGCTCCTCCGATCTGCCGCATACGAGTTCATTTGAAGTAATAAATTTTTGACCTAAGACTTACTTTAGTCATATAAATTTATTTATAAAATATTTATATATTACTCATTAATTTAAAACTCAATTAGTTTAAGAAGAATTAGAGTTCCCCACGCATAACTTCAAATTATATATTTGAAACATTGCAATGTTCCTATTATTGATCACTAGTGGAGCTATGATAAGAGGTTCAATTGAATATCTTTTGTCGAAAAATCATATCATGTTACAACAACAACGAGATCTAAAACAAAAAATAGTGTACATACATACCTCTAATATTGAGAAAGATTCCAATGCATGGATTGATAGGGAGGCTCTGAAAATATCAAAATTTTAAGACATTTTACATCACAGGCTTAACAATTATATTGGGCATTGATAATGAAATTGGGATACACTGGAATCAAAGTTCTTTTAAAGAAAACAAAATTCACAAGATATTTGATAGGGTAAATTCATAAATATCATACTTAAGATGATAATTATGAGATTTATAACAATACTTTCATAATTACTTAAACTAGCAACATGTATTTTATATTTGAACAAACTATTGCTATAAAAATACATATAGAATTGGAAAAATTATAGAAACTAGCATTCTTAAGACTATAATTACAATAAATAGCAACACTTCTTCAAAATTGCAACTTATAGCAAAAGTAACAATATTTTACTCACTTCATAGTAATAGAAGAATATGTATTTTTCAGTTGTGCATATGTATTTATGAGTAATACATATATATTTGTATATGTATTTATATAGCAATATTTTACTTAAATACAAAATACAATTTGTTATTTTTCGTAATTATAAAACTGTTGCTATAAAAGTTATAATTAAGGCTATAGAGTTGCTATTTCTGAAATTTTCAGAAATAGCAACTATAGAGCCTTAATTGCAACTTTTATAGCAACAGTTTCATAATTACGAAAAATAAAAAATTGTATTTTGTATTTAAGTAAATTCTTGCTATACAAATACATATACAACAAGATTTACTGCCCTTATTTTACTCAAATTAATTGAGTTAAATAAGGAATAATTATCCCATCTAATTAAATTTCCATAAATTACTCTTATTAATATTAGTAGAATTCTTTTCTAAATCAAACTCAAATAGGAAGATTTTTATTTTCATGATTTTTCAAAATTTCAAAATATCATTCTCTTATAGCTCTAATTTTTCATTTTTTTCTTCTTCTTTTTTAAAATTTTTTTCACTTTTGTTTTTACACTTCTATTTCTAGTTTCTATTTCTCTTTCTTCTTTCTTTTTTCCTTTTTCACTTTTTTTTTTTGAATTTTTATTTTTATTTTTAATTTTTGTTTTTTGTTTTTACCCTTCTATCTCTCTCTTTTATTTTAAAAGACAAATATCTATATCATATATATACATATTCAAAAAATATATAAAATGAATTGACATATAGATCTGCATATGTATTTATGATAAAAAAAAAAAACATACATATATATCTACATATGTATTTTCAGAAATACATATCTGACTCACATTTATATATAAACATATAGGACACAAAATCTCTATAACAAAAATGACAATTATATACATATACATATAGGTAATAAAAAAAATACATGATACATATCTTAAATAGTAAAAGAAAACAAATAAGTACATATGTTATCCTCTAAAATGACATAGTATGTACAGTTCAAAGACAAATTCAATACCGTATAAAATACATATAGTTCTGCATATGTATTTACAGAATAGATACCTGATCCATATGTATATCCATATTTTATATGAGTCACCTTTGTATTTCGCAAATATATATAAAGATATATAGTATAGTTATATTTGTTACTGTTTAATATGAATATGATATGTATTTTGTAAATACATGTGTATATTTTGTATCATAAATACATATCCAGATCTGTATGGCTATGTATTTTATATGTTTTTTGAATATATGTATGTGATATACATATTTATCTTTTCAAAATAAAAGTTAGAGATGGGAGTGTAAAAAAGGAAAAAAATAAAAATATAAAAAAAATGAAAAAAGAGAAGTGAAAAAGAAAAAAAAAGAAACAAAGAGAAATAGAAGTGTAAAAATAAAAGAAACAAAAGAAACAAAATAAAACAGAAAAAAGAAGAAGAAAATAAAAATAGAAAAAGGAAAAAAAGGTATGAGAGGAAAAAAAAGAAAACGAAAAAAAAGAAAAATGGAAGAGAGAAAATAAAGTGAAAAGAAAAAAAATCAAAATAAAAAAAATCAAAATAAAAAAAAATGATATAAAAATAAGATGAAAAAAAAAACACTAACAAGAAAAAAAAAGGTAGAGATATAAGAGAGTGAAAGACAGTAATGATGTTTTATTTTGAAATCTTGAAGATCATGGGATAATTATCTTCATAAAGGAAAAAGAAAAAAAAATAAAAAAAGAGAAAAAGGAAAAAAAGTAGAGAAATAGAAGAGAGAAACAATAAAGTGAAAATCAAAAAATAAAAATAAAATAAAATAAAATAAATAAAATGTTAAAAAAAATAAGATGGAAAAAAAAAGGTAAAAGATATAGCTATATTTGGGGAAGGTGAAATAGTAGAGTGAAAATAGGAAAATGTAAATTAGTGAGAGTGAAACATGCACTTGCCTTGTTAATAAGTAAAATAATGTTACTCTTGCTATAAACTGTAATTTTACAAAAGTGTTGCTATTTATTGTAATTATAGTCTTAAGTATGCTACTTTGTGTAATTTTTTCTTGATTAAATAGAGGGGCTGGGGCAATTTTAAAGAGAAGATGGGCAAATCAGGCCATTTTGGCTATTTATTAAATAGCCAAAGAAAATTCAGCCAATTGCAATTAAATCTAGCCTGATTGAAATCGAACGGCCGATTAAATTGTAATCACGGCCGAATTAATTTCAATTTAGGTCCAAATTAAATAGGTTGAATAAATTCAAATGAAATCAGATACAAATTAATCCTTTGTTCAATCCCAAGTTCCTTGATTTAATAAAACCAAACAAGTATTTCTCCCAATAAATTGTTTGTAAGAATAAATTATATTTAAATCAAGAATTAATTATTTAAATTTATTTTCCTAATATTCCTTAATTTAAAGTCCTATTTTGATGAAAATGTTCATTTAAATGACATCATTTATGCAGTCTCGTATATGTAAATACAAAAATATATAATTATAACTTAAATGACAAACTTAACCCAAATACATATTTTAAATTGCATTTATTTGGAAAAAATAAATATTGTGATTTTATATGAAAAATCAAAGAAACTCGAGATTAAACGTAGTTGTGGAGGGCGAAAATTAGGTGTCAAAAATCATATTAAGAGAGAGATTTCATATAATTCATGCTCTCAAGTTATCATCTTTTCGAAACACATGGATGAACATATATATTATATCAAATCACTTCGGGGAAAAAGGCCTAAAGACCAAATCAATAGTATTGAAACATTAAAAACATGATTATATTCGTAATTTCAAAAACCCCATTCTTAAAACATGAATTCTTAAGCCCATGAGATTTTTAGGATAACCCTACGTACCTCTATATGTGGAGTTAATAGGTGCTTCTTGAAGCCTATGTTGCGGGGATTCCAAATCTTCCGTCAATTTTGAAAACCCACGGTGGAATCTTGAGTTACTAGGGTTTCTATTTTGAAACCCTTGAGAGAGTTCTTGGAGAAAATTGATAGAAAACCGTATATTTTGGGTGTAATGAGCTCAATCCCGTGTTATAGACATATATAGGGGTTGTAGAATACCCATTCTTCCCTCAAAACGGGGTGTTTTGGCACTTGGAAGTGAGGTATGCGGCGTAAAACCCATGGAAGACCTTAAGGTGTGCATCGCACACCTTATGGCAGACATTTAAGTGTGATTTGCACTCCCAATCGCACAATTTTGGCTGGGCGACGCATTGCCCATCGCACACCGTTACTGCCTCTCAAGAAAAATGTTATAACTTTTCACTCGATTATTGGATTTTAGCGAATTAGTATCATTAGAAAGATAATTCAAAGAGCTTTAATTTGATATATAGTAGGACCTCTAATTCAATAAATACAAGGAGTTATGGCCGACTAAATTTGACCCAAGTTTTGACGCTCACTAAAACTCGAACAGTAGGAAAGTTTTCAACTCGTCCTTGAGTTAGGGGACCTCTATGATCTCAATTCATGTTGAAATAGATTCCATAATACATAATTGATAACATGATAAATTTTCATAGGATTTATTGCTTTTTGCAACTTCTATGCATAGGAATAACAGTTTTCGTTCTAGCCAGAAAATGTGGTGTGTTACATTATCTCTCTCTTAGGATCATTCATCCCTGAATGATGGGTAACGACTTGTTGAAGCTTAAAGGTATGGAATAACGCAGACATGATGTTCCTTCTAAGAAAGGATATAACTGATCTAAAACATTTAAACTTCTATCATGAAACTGAATTTTGAGCTGACTTGGACTTTTCTTGCTTCAAGAAGCTGATTCATGCTGAAAGTTTAGGATTCCCTTGAAATGTTCATGATTCAATTATACATATTGAAATTGGGAAGTGATAACTTATGTAAGTGCAATTATGAATAATAAGACAACAAGACTTAGATCATAAACGAGTATTGCACTATCTGATATGAAATACTTGGAAGCATTTGAGGTCATGCTCTAAACTCTTATGAACTGGGTCATGACTAAATAGCTGAATCTAAAGTACGATGCTTGGATTGAACTGAATTCCCATTTTACCTGGATGGAATAGATTACCTCGTGGAATGGTCATATGCATGAGACTTCAGATAGTAGCACAGAGTAAAAAGATAGAAAATCACAGTAACTTGTCTGCTTAACTGTTAAACTGAATTACTGGCTATACATACTGAATTATGCTAGACCCTCATACTTAACTGAAGTCTCTCTTCAAAACTCTTTCTAAAGAATTTTTAGTAGAATTTGGGATCAAAGAATGTTTGGCATGAGTTACACAAGACATCCAACTAAGGAATCACAAAAATAACACTAATCCATAGCATAGAATATAGACATATAGCTCATAAACTAGGATAGAATTATCAGGCCTTAGGCAATGCAACTTCATACTTTCCAACTTAGCATACTTCCCGAATACTCCCTTAACTGTACTATTCCCCTTAAATACCATGCTCAATCGATTCAACTTATTATTCTCATATGGGCATTGATAATCTTTGTACTAATGTTTAAAGTGACTTAAATCCTTTCACAGTGATCAAGCCTAACTCCAAACCACAAAATATAATATGTCGTATCACGATACTAATCTAAACCATATAATTCGGTCTTCTATATATTTTTAGAGATCACACCCTAAACATAACGTGCCTTACCACTTTAATAATGGCTTACTCTGAACTCTTACTTTGGATTTACTAGCACATATTGTATTCCTCCATTTAAATCCCAACATGTCATTCGAGCCTATCTTTATAACCATATACGAACTTCAAGGCGAACACCCACAAGGATATACTTCACATATTCCCTAAACCACTATTAATATAACTCCCATGCACTACCCCAAGAACATACACACAATTTTTACTGTCCACAAATGTATCAAGAACTTGGCCCCAGATCTTACTTCACGCTTAACTGAGGCCTGAGTAATAACGAATTAACATCTGGGATTCATCAAGGTAATCTGAATTCGGGCATACATGACCGTAAGATGACTCTCGCCAATCATAAGGAGTATAGTATGAGTTATGGGAACTGAGCACACTATAAAGCATGAGTGCACGAGTCATGCGCTACATGACCTCAATTTGGGGTTCATAACTTATGGAATGTGATTCCGACTATTAACTGAACTGGGAACCCTCATTGAGGAACTGGAAGAGTACATGATTCTCTATCATATGCATGAACATGAACTATGATCATGGAACTAAAACATAAAACATGAGTAAGTGTTAGGATAGCTGAAAATACTTAGATAAGAATGGGTTGAGTCCCACCCTCACTTTCTGATGTTCTAAATCCTACTGGTATTATTATCAGAATCCGAGATCCTGACTTGGTTATTTGATCTATCATCTCCCCCTTAGCTTCAAGCCATCATATTAAGTTTGATAGATTTCTTTCTAGACTTTAAAATTAACTAAACTTATCGTAATTAATAGAACTTGACCCGAATAAATACACCATGAAGGGGAAAACCCAATGCTAATGCTACCTTCTGAGATACACTCTATCTTTCTATATCCATCAATATTCATCATATAATACTTGAACACTTACAAACTTTGAATCTTCATGAATATCCCCATAATCAGAGTTTACACCCTCAAGCGCTTTAACTCTTATTTCTATTAGCTTAATCTTCAAAGATTCAAACTTAGATTCTAACACTTAACATGGATATCACCAAGACTTTGATGAACCATACAATTTACGCCACAACCTAACAATATCGCAACTCCATATCACCTTAGGAATACTTTTACATCATACATACAACATCACACTTCATTATGAATAAATTAAACTTAATCTCTTGCGTGCACTGTTCAAGCCTATTAGATCACTTCTATAAAACAGGTATCATTAGCCAAGCAAACATTACAACTACCTTAATGGCTATCAACTGTGCAACTTAATTTCTAGTGATAAACATGATTTACAACCCAGCCTTACACATAATTATCACTTGAAAACTATGAAATAAACATCAAGAAACACTAGTGCGCTAGAACTTCACAACCACAATAATCGGTCATAACCTAACGGTCTTCCTTATCATAATCCATATGTACTATTTCAACACATCTAGCCTACTAGTTTATTCCTACAAAACATATGTCATTAATCTCATGCCACTATTTTTACCACCACATTCAACATTAAATTCAGGACTATGGTCTAACATCAATCATCTACCACCAATGAAGAATGCAACATAATATACTAGTCCATCAAATTGGGATACTCTACCCAAGTACCTCAAAAAATTCTACAACATACTTTCTCACAAGTAGTACTAGCTTACAACTACCAATGTAAAGAAGGTCAAGGGGTAAAGTCACATAATAGACGTGATCAACCTAAATCTTATATTATAACCCCATAAAATCTTATGTACTTATACGGCTTTCTCATATCACACTTGCTTATCCCAGCGGCATTCAGACTACCTTCAAATTCCACGAAGAACATGAGTCTATAATCATACTTACTGGCTAATATAGCCATTTCATACTTCAAGAAAACGACAATTCACCATGACTAACAACTCCTTCTCTGCCTTCTACTGAACTAACACACAAGGATGTATCACTTCATTACCAACTCAATATCATGCAAACAGATTCAGCTATGCATATATTTAACCAACACAAGAACAACAAGTTAAATAACGAGTTGCAAGTGAATTGAAATAGGCCTCACATGGCTTCACTAGACTTTGATTTTTGTGTTTTGAACAAGAAAATGAGATGAATGACAAGGAAACTATGCTAGAAAATTGAAAGAGCCCCACACAACTTCACTAGAATTTGATTTTTCAAAAACATTGTGATAATAATATTACATATTACAGGAGATAGAAAATTGACACATAGTATTCAATGATCTAAGAATACATATCTTACTCTGCGTAAATAAAAATCTGAGTCAAACACTTTCCCCATAGACTACTATGCAATCCACACATGCTACTAGCTACCACATTAGCCTATCACTATAAAGAGGTAAATCATCTTCAAATCTCGGTAATTCAACTAAAATATTTATTAACACAAAATTTAGCCCCACTCTGACTTCTAACTTTGGGATTTCACATCACCAACTTCTTGGTCCAATATCACTACCAATAGGTCATGACAACAATAATCTAACTTATACTACTATTCGAGTGGAAATACAGTTCCAACATTCTGCTATACATTATTCACATCTGTAACGAGAATTCTAAAGGGGACTAGATGCAATTAATACCTCAGGCTGAAAAGCACTACTCCATCAGGATCAATGTTTACATCGGAATCAATACGCATTGAGGCACTAGCGAACTCTTCTCAAGTCCTTGCATAAATTTTAACTCTTATATGATTCAATTAGAAACAACCATATCATTTAGACTCTAAAATTATGCACTTGAATCACCCCAATAATGGGATATATTTGAGAACATTAGAGTAAGGAAATAATTTGGAATGACAGTTACTTTCGTATGGACGACACCATAGCACAAATTAGAGTATGGAAAAGGAATAATCGGTCTCTATTGGATGAACTAGAACATGAAGAAAGTGAGACATTCCTAAATTCCTAGTGGCGACCTACTTATAATTATGGAACACTACGTACGCATAAATAAGACTCTACCCGAAGCGATTTTGCAGACACCCTGGGACCATGAATCGTGCTTTGATACCATGTTTGTCATGACCCAAATGAGGCCCTTTAATTTGATATATAGTAGGACCTCTAATTCTATAAATAAAAGGAGTGATGGCCTACTGAAGTTGACCCAAGTATTGACACTCACTAAAACTCAAACGGTAGGAAAGTTTTCAACTCGTCCTGGAGTTAGGGGACCTCTATGATCTCAAGTCATGCTGAAATAGATTCCACACTACCTAATTGATAACATGCTAAATTTTCATAGTATTTATTGCTTTTTGGAACATCTATGCTTAGGAATAAAATTTTTTCATTCTAGCCAGAAAATGCGGGGTGTTACATTTTTCTATCACGACCTGAGTTGAGGCCCTAGCCGCGACCAGCATCCCGAACCATCTAGGATCGATACACCCCTAAACTCCCCAACATAATAGTGATATTGTCCGCTCTGGGCCTAGGCCCTCACTGCTTTAAAATGCATCACTAGGGAGTAAGGCTTTCTCACTTATATACCTAGCATCTCTCCTATGTTTTTACCGATATGGAAATCCTTCCTAAGTTGGGGTGTTACATACTCCCCCCTTATGAACTCAATGTCTTCACTGAGGTTTGACCCACCGAATGGGATTCTCCTACACTTAGGACTGAGGTTTTCCCTTCCTTACCAGGATTCGCCTACACTCAGTTTAAACTCTGACCCATATTGATAGCGCTGACATAAGAGCAACTCTGATACAATTCTGTCATGACCTGAGCTGAGGCCCTGGCCACGACGGGTATCCCAAACCATCTAGGCCTGAGACATCCCTCCCCAACCTACTAGTGATATTGTCCGATCTGGGCCCAGGACCTCACGACTTTAAAATGCGTCACTATGAAGTAAGGCTTTCTCACTTATATACCCAACATCCCTCCTGTGTTTTTGTTGATATGGGACTCCTTCCTAAGCTGGGGTGTTACACTAAATGCAATAGGGTTCATATGCAAGAACAAATACTAACTAACTGTATAACATAAATGTGAGAATACATGCATAAATGATTAATTATGACTGAATTCAAGATAATACTGACTACTAAGTCTGAATATTGATAACATGAGTTACTGATAAATGATATAACTGATGTAACTAATATAACTAAGCCACTATGTCTGACAGTCTAGGTTCTGATGAAACTAGCTGAATTCCATGTTGTACTGAGTGACTGCATCTTATAGTCCTGAAATCTGTAGAAATATTTGAGTTCTATTACTGAGACTAAGACTGTAACTATGGGAAGTATTCATCTAACTGACATTTCCAAAATAAAACAATATAGCTAAGTTGGGGTCCGATTTGTAACCCTAAGTGGAAGGGCCTCAATACCTCGCCATTGGTAAGGACAAGCTGTATGTGATCCCTCATCTAGTAGGTACTCAATGGAGAATGGTGGGACCCTTATATAATAGGTTAATCCACCTCATATACCCCCAACTAGCAGGTTGAATGTATCAACCTACGCTAGCTATGTAGTTCTGTAACACAAGGATTGCTACTAAGAATCAGACACTCTACTAGCAGGTAAGTTCCCATCCTTCGGCTCACTCGGTGCTGAATTCTACTCTCATATGAATAACATTGAACATGATTAACTAAACTGAACTAGACTGAGTTCATTGGTTTCCGTTGACTAATGGAATACTATTGAGTTATCTAAATTACTGAGCTTTATGATATTACTGAGATTACTGAGTTTTCTTGAGTCTCCTAACTGACTGAGTTCTATGGATCATGAATTGACTGAGAGTATCTTAAAAACATGACACTGGATCTAAGTACACAACTATATTTTTAGGTTAGAAGTACCCCCAGGACTCGATAGAAGGAAACTGACAAAGTATGATTCTTATTAAATACATAATCAATATCAACAATCCATACTATAATAATTTATGGATTTCATAAAGCACATGTTTATCATAGTATTGTACTTGGTTAGGGATACATACAGACATGTCATAATTTCATACTCTAATATCATGGGCATTCCAACAAAACATCTACAAGGCACAACAATAGCATGGAAGTCATTTGAACGTATGGGTAAAAGATGCATTTATCATTTGGTTCAAAATTGCACTATAATGCATAATTTCTATTCTCTTAGGAATTTTATCAAACACCTTTCATGCACAACTTAAGGAATAAGAATAATAATCAAACTAACCCATCATAAACAACTCAACTCATGGATTTCAACTCACATGCTACTCTAGTTTCATAAAAACACATAAAGATTCAAACTTGGGAATCATACAACACTAATCTCATGAATATAATCCACCCACAACATAAACATCATGATATATAATTTAAAATAGGATTCTTGAGCTTCATGGATGAAAGGACTCCATGAATGAACACAGTGCTTACCTTAGTTCATGATTCTACAAAGATTAACAATAGAATATTCTTGAATTTGAATCCCGAATTAAAAACTGTAGCTTGGTATTGAGATTTTTTAAGAGAAAAGAGTATATTTTGGTGAAAATAGGGATGAATTACGTGTTTATGGGTTTATACAGGGTTAGAAAAATGACCATTTTCCCTTGGAAATTCTGGTCTTAAAGCTGAAAAATAGGCCCAGGCGATATGTAGGGCGGCACCCTTCTTAGATCGGGGTTCTATCTTGGGAAATGCCTTGGCTAGAGCGATGGTCTTGCTGATGCAGCATGGGCTTAGCGCCTTTTGCTACTGGTTCGGGCAACCAAACATGTCCTTATTCTATTCCAAAAATTCTGAAACTCACCTGAAATGTACTATTACCTTGCCCCATCATAACATAGCTTGAAAATGAAAAAAATAATGGTTAAGAAGATCATCAATAACTCCCCAAAGTGTGGAGGCTTAAAATTAGACTAAGTCTTTAACACTTAGCTAAAATATTCTAAGTGTTAGAGCTTTTGAAGAGTTTAAGGATCTGAATTTAGAAGTAGATTTTTATGGGGTCTTACAAGTTAATAAGTTGTTGGTAGATACTCATTAGTGATTATTGAATTTTTAAGATCATTGTGATGTATGATTAGGTGGGTAAGTATTATGTGAGGAATTAGAATATGTTGATAAGATTGAAATGGGTTATATTATAAGATTAAGATCGACTAATCTTTTCATGTGACTTTACCCCTTTGATCGTCTTTTCTTTAGTAGTAGTAAACTAGCACTTCATGTGCAAATATATGCAGCGGATTTCAAATGGTACTAGTAAGGTTATGTCGGGGTTGTGATTGTAGGTAATAGGTAAGTGAAGTGAAGTATTTGGGTTGATTTCCCAATTTGATGGACTAGTATAGTATGTGGCATGATTTAGTATAGTATGTGGCATGATTTATCATTTGTATATAATTGAGGATAGACAACATACTTGAACTTTAGATGTGGAGTGTAGAGGTAAGAATAGTATCTAAAGATTGATGATGCATTTTTTGTAGGAATTAATTAGTAGGCTTGATGTGATGTGTGAAATAACCTAGGTTGATAATTTATGAAAAGTTGAAGTGGTAATCTGAGGTATATGTGTACATGAGGACTAGTTTTAAAATAATGAATTGTGGTTGAATTATTAAGTGGATAAGAACGTGTGTATAAAGAAATTAGTTGAACCCCAGATAGCATGGGGTTAGATAAGGTTGTAGGGTATAATTTTCATGTGTACCCAACTTGTATTATTGAATTTTGTAGTATAGAAAAGTCTAGGGAGTTGTTATAAAGTGTTCATTAAAGTTGAACTCAAAGAAATATAGATAGGCAATATGTGACTTTGGTATAGTTGTGAAAATTTTGTTAAGTTGTAAGTTTCGCAATGAGAGGTTTAATGAGAGTATCTAAAGTGGTAGAGAACAAATGGTTATGTGATAAGGTGAGTGGATATGTGTACCGACATGAATGTGAGTTATAGGGTGATAGATATAAAGGCTAGCGAAAGTTAAATGTAGCCATTACAAAAAAGCAAGGTATTCAGAGTATAGTTTTTTAGGGAGAGTTTAGAGTTTAAGTAAGAGGAGAAAACAACTCGGGTTTGGGCAATCAAGATTAAAGGTCAAATCGTTTCAAAATTTCTTCATAATTATTCGCAATTAAGGTACGTGGGCCTATCCTATATCTCATGGGCATGATTTTTGTGATTTTTACAAGCTTTGAAGATATTTACGTATGTATGTGAAAAAAGGTTTTGGTAAATTGTTTTAAGAGCATGCATTGTGAAATCAATTTGATGGAATTATGAAATTGTTATAGGTTCTCTATAATCTTGATTTATAAATGTCGTGCTTATGTGATTTGAATCTAAAAGATGATTTATGAATGTAACTTGTGAGATTTCACTCCCCATGACAAAATTTATGAACCTTGCATGATATAATTTGTGAATTGTTTTTGAGAGCATGAATTAAGAGCCCCTTGTTTTATCATGAAATTTATGTATAACCAATGTCGGGGGCTGATTTTTGAATAATGAGAAACTCTTGAGTTTTAAATGTCTCCTTAATCATTATTCATGAGTAGAATAAATATAATGGCCACTATGTTTTCAAGATTCATAAAAAAGAGTGCATTTGGATGAGTTTCATGTGATTTTGATGATAAGAACCCTCATGTGACTTGATAAATCTTTGGTGGTCATAAACATATTTTTGAATAAGAAGGGTTGTGGAATTATGTGATGTAAATGACTTACAAATTGGGGTATGAAGATACTCTTTTGTGAATTGCCCTTAAGATAACAAGAAGACTGTTATGAGTGAGATGCATGTTTTTCTATAATAGATTTTGAAATTGGGTTAATGCGGTTAGGTGGTTACCCGAAGAAAGCATAAGTCAGAACACTCTATTCTGGAAACCGTGATTTGTCGACATAGGACATTGGTACCCTGCTCTTATGTGCCTAATATTATTTCATCCCAATTTGGGACTATAGTTTGGAGCCTTGCTTTGTGATCTTGCACCCAACCATGACATGTGTCACCTTACTTTGGGACTATGGTTTGAAGCCCTGCTTTGTGATCTTGCACCCAGCCACGACATGTTATTTTGTTTAGTGGCTTGGGCACCCTTCTCTGTGATGTTGGGTTCCCTCCTCTCACTACCAATAATATTCACATTAATTAATTTTAGGATAAATAATATAAATCCCAACATTTTTGAGCTTAATTTTAAACATTTTATATAATTATTGAAAATCCCAAATTTGTGTCTGTCCACATACATAGTTAGCTCCTAATATATTCAACAAAGATACATTTTTTCTTGTAAAGATACATTATTAGCTTCTGATATATGTTTTTGAATTTGAGTCTATCAAAAAGGTACATTTTTTCCTACGTAAAGATATATAATTTTCTCTCGATATATTTTTTTTGATTCTTTGTCTGTTGAGATACATAACTAGCTTACGATACATCCATTGAAGATATGACAGGAAATTTGTGTAAATATGATAAGTTAAAGTGTATGTTTATGATATTTTTCCTCAATTTTAAAATATATATATATATATATATACCCCGTAAAGTTTCCGCGACGTTAGAGCCCGAAACAAAGCAAAGAAAAGATTAAGACTTAGAAATTTCACCGTGTTCCAACACTTAGTTCATTTTTGAGCCCTTAATCTTCGATGAATTATTTTGCAACCTTTCCGACCTACGATTCTTGATTTTTTTGTTGTGTTGTGATGGGGCAAGGTCGTAGCACATAATGGGTGAGTTTCAAAATTTTTAGACGAGGCTAAGACTATGTTTGGATTCAAATTCTAGTAGCTCAGCGCGATAGGCCCGCGTTGCCCAGGATATAGCGGTCCTCTCACCTAGGCATCGCCCGTGTTATCGCGGGCAATATCCAGGCGTCGCCCTGGGAAGTCCACCGCTATAGACCAGTCGACGCCTTGTAGATCGCACCAGGCCAAATTTTTCAGTTTCCATCCATCTTATTAATGGCATAATGGTAATTTTTGAAACCTCTGTTCTCTTTAACACTGGATTAATACCCCAAAACCCCAAAATAGGCTCTATATCTCTCAATTTCACCAATAACAACCCTTAGGGTTTCAACATAAAAATCCACAATAACTAGAGATTCAACCATGGGAATTCTATAATTTTTGCATATTTGAGGGATATGAAGGACACCCAAAAGTTCGTGAATAACATTTCGAAATTCAAAAAGTCATTCAAATCTCAAGATCTTTAAGGTATGTGGTTATGAACAAGAACACCCTTTCATTCTTGTGCCCAAAAGATATATATTTTGTTAAGTATTTCGTAAATTTATGGAGAATTTCTACCATGCTATTATATTTTGAGATTATGAGATTTTTATCTTGATCAAGCTTTGAATTGCCATACTTTTATGCATATTAATGTTCTGAATGATCAAGTTATGGTTTAAGTTGCATGATCCTAGGGTTATATCATGTTTTTGAGAATGGCTAAATCTTGTTGTTGTAAATTGAACCTTGTGGTAAAAGTATGACTTGTTGATGATTTTTAAGAGAATTTAAAGAAGTGAGTTTTAACTATAAGCTAAAATAGAAATCCACATTCTTGAGTTTGAAGAAAAAGGGGATGCATTTTTTCTCCCATGAACATATATATATATATATATATATATATATATATATATTTGAAGTGTTTTAAGGTGGATTTTCTAAAGTTCTGAGCTAAGTAAGAGAGTAGTATTTAGCACCGAGTTGGGTTTGATTCCTAGGTCTCATGCCCCAGAACTACAGGCCCCTATAGGTTCTTGATATACCCCGAATGGGTTCAGACAGTGATCACTAAAGTTTAAGGTCCTACTCTGATGGAAAGGATAGGATAGTTCTCCCTAATGTGGGTAAGACGTTGGACTCTATGTAGCTCACATAGTTTATGTCGGTTAGAAGAAACTCCCTAAGTCTCCATCCCTAAGTTATCGATTCCCCTCAGTCCCCTAAGTCCCCAGTGCTAAAGTTATAAAGTTTTGAAGTTATTAAGTGTTCCACTTTCTCTCTAAGATTAAAACTTTGTTTTTTGGAAAGTATAAGTATTTCGAAGAGAAGGTGATTTATAAGTTTATGTCTCATACTTCTCTTTTATTTACAAAGTTTCCTTTAAACTATACGGTTCATCTACTATAGTATGCATGTTTTCTACAAAAACTTATGATATTTTTGGTTTTAAGTGCACACTCCCCCATATTTTCAATACATTCCCAAAGTATTGACCCACATGTTTTGTCTATGTTCTATATTATCCTCATAATGTAGGTTTAGGTGCTCAGTTTTAGCCTCATCAATGATCATCCGAGTACTCCTACTTACCTATCAGCAGTGGTAAGTCCTCATGTTTTGGAGATCGTTTATTACAGAAATTCAGTAATTATTTATTTCTTTTCGGTTGAGTATGAGTCAGATGGGGACCTGTCCCAATGGGTCTCTAGTTGAGTAGTAGAGGTTTGTCAGACTAATTGTCAAATTTCCAGTGTTTTGAGGATTCTTTAGCATTGTGACTAGTCAGATATTTGAGTTTCATTCATATATTTTGGTTACTTGAGAGAATGATATTAATGTTCATCTATTTCATCTCTAAGTGAGTCAGTATATGAAGTAACAGGCTAAAAGGGTTAGCTTGGAGCTACTTGTAGTCTTAAGCACTGTGTAACGTCTCGGGACCCAGTTTTGAGGTGTTTTATATATATTTATATATATATACATACTCCAATATTGGAGACAACTGAGATCTAGTAGTCGGTGAAATTTTTAAATTGTAGGGTGTACCTCCTAGCTCAACTGTGTTGAGGGAAATTGAACCACATAGGGTGAAAATGATTTTGAAACTCAAATAACTTGACCATGTACTTTCGAATGATTTTTGTGATACTATGTTTTACAAAGGCTCTCACCTATGTTGTATAAAAATATATTTTGTGTTTGGATTACCGTACATACCAGTAATCTGTATTGACCCCCTATATTTCAGGATTCTAAGACACAGTTCTGGGGTACCGTTAAGTAGTAGATTAACTTGTCAGAAGTTTGCAACTGGTGAGCCTCCCTTACTTCGTAAGGCCTGAATTAGAACTTGTTATTTTATATTATTTTTATTCATGGTCTGAATGGGGGACTTGTCCCAGTCTTAGACAAGATGTTGGTTTAGATGTATTAGAGATTTAGCAGATTGATGTTAGACGTTGTTAGAGATTTATGGATTTCACTCCAGATTGTCCAATTGAATTATGATATTGATCATTATTCCATATTTTTATATTTTCATTTTTCTATCATATTATATAAAAGTATGTATGATTGCTAGATAGAGAAGAGCGCTCGGGCCTTCACGGTTTGGGATGCCCATTATGGTTAGGGCCTCAGCTCGGGTCGTGACAAAAACTTTGTTAGAAATGGTTACTACAATGATGGCCCAAGAAAAATTACTTATAACCTATTGGGGTGATGTGTTGCTGATTGCTTTATTTGTACTTAATCGTGTCCCTTCAAAACTACTTACAACTACTCGATATGGGTTATGGACTAAACGAAATCCTGATTTCAGAATTATAAAGCCTTGGGGCAGTGTTTATTTTATTCGTAACCCTTCTTTTCAATATGGAAAAATAGGTCCAAGGGGAAAGATTGTATATCTATAGGATATTCTGAACAATCTAAGGGTTATGTGTTCATAGGCGAACAAAATAGAGGCACTGTAACTTAAATTGAGTCGCATGATGTTACATTCATAGATAATTATTTTCCTATGCAGGGAGAGATAGGTCAATATTTATATCTTTATTAAACTACGGATCATACCTCTTCTGTTATTGATATTCCAATGAACTTGAGTGGGAGACATGTCGATGATAATAAATTAATTACTATTTCCACAATTCCTACTGATATTCTGGTTTGATTGGTAGTAAATTATCAATTGATCAATCTCAACCCTCGATGAACAAGCCGTCCATAAATTCTCCATCATCGATTTGAGATTGAAGGAGAAGCATTTCTAGCTACTCCAGGTGATGAAGAGCCAATAAATATAAATGAGGCTCTTTTATGACCCGCTAATAAATAGTTAAAAGAAATAAAGGAGGAGATGGAGCCAATAAAATCTAACCAAGTATGAGAATTGGTTAATCAAACTATTGGTCAAAAAGATATTGGAAATAAGTGTATTCTTAACATAAAGCATAAGCCAGATGATAGTATCTAAAGATTTAAGGCTTCCCTAGTAGCTAAGGGGTAGACACAATAGGAAGGAATTGATTATGAATAAATTTTTTCACCTGTTTTAAGCATTACTTCAATAAGATTAATTTTATCTACAGTGGCTATGTTGGATCTTGAATTTCATAGAATGAATGTGAAAACCACATTTCTCAATGGAGAACTAGAAGAATAAATCTATATGCAACTACCGGTAGGTTTCGTAAAAAAAGGCGAAGAAAGTAAAGTATGTCAACTTCGAATGATGCAATAATATCGTATGATTTTATGATGATTGATGAAGATCATTGTGTATACATCGAAATATTGAAAGATAATTTTGTTATTTTATCATTGTATGTAGACGACATACTTATAGTTGCAAGTGACATTGAATATGTAAAAGAAATAAAAGAGTGATTGTCATCTACTTTTGAGATGAAATATATGGGTGAAGCATCATATATTCTTGGAGTTATGATATCAAGAGATTGTTCAAAGAGGTTGTTCTCTCTTTCGCAAGAACCTTACATTAATAAAGTTTTGTAATACCCCAAACTTTTTGAAAGCTCAATTTTGCGTCTACAGTATTAAGAAATGACTTCAAAAGTGAGTAGTGTTTAAACCATATAGAATTTCCCTAATATTGAATTTTTTCATGTGGGAAATTGAGTAATCTTTTCGTCGATACCAAATTCATTAATATCCGATGTCAGAGTCGAAAGATATGGATGAGCTATAGAAGGCAGTCTGAACCGCCCAAGTGTGACGAAAAAGGCCAATGGACCGCCGAGCTAGCAATGGACCGTAGCCCAGACTGTCGCAAGTGAGGCAGAAGGATGTACTCTAGGTATATGTGATGGAGAGGTATGACGGACCATCGAGCTAGCAATGGACCATCGACCAACCCATCGTATACAAGATGGAGAGCTCAGTTTTGACTTGTGATTATTGTTAGATTGTTCATGAACAAGACTTATGAGATCATGCTATGTTTTATTGTAAATCCTATTTATGAGCGAGATGTATGATAACCATGTACTACATGAAAATCCCTATTTATGATATTTGGATTGTTGACGTTGGTCACATAATCAAGTCATTCATGTGTGTCAGTTTCCTTCCATCGAGTCCTGGGGGTAATTATACCCGAAAACTATAGCTGTATGCCTAGAGCTGTGTCTTGTTGCACGATATCCTAAGTCAAGCTATGTTCCATAGAATCCAGTAAGTCAAGTGATTCAGGAAAACTCAGCAAATCTCAATAGTTCAATAGTCTCAGTAATTTAGTACTCTTAGTCAGACCTCAGATCTCAAGTAGCTTTTTTGTCAGTTAACAGAACTTAGTGAATTCATCTTAGCTCAGATATGAAAATACTATCAGCTCAGTAAAACAATTTAGTTAATTAGTTTAGTACAGATAGTCAGTTCAGCTCAGATAATTATGTTCAGTGTCATTTAGATGGGAGTAGGATTCAGCACCGAGCGAACCTAGGGATGGGGGCTCACCCATTAGATAGGACTGAGATCCCTAGAATAAATCCCTAAGTTCCATAACTACATAGCCAGCGTAGGTACAATATGTCACTCGTTAGATAGGACTGACATAATCAGGGACCACTCGTTAGTGCATTTATATGTATATGACTGGTCCCAGGAGTCACCTGCTAGATTAGGACTGAATCCATAGCAGATGTTTTTACTAGTGGCACGATACTGACACCCATCCAGTCAGGGCAGAGATTGGACCCCAGTTAGCTTAGCATGGGGCATGTCGGTTACATAAATACATCCCACAGTTTCAGTTATAGAAATCAGGACTGTCAGATACAGCCAACTCAGCTTAGTAGTACAGAATCAGGACTGTTAGACCCAGTCAATCCTTATCATTATAAATAGACTCCAAGATCACCCATTAGACAGGACTGATCTAAACCACAGTTTCAGTATCAGTATTATCATACTTAGAGATCACCCACTAGATAGGACTGATCTCACTTATAGTCAACCAATATCAGTATTATCAGACTTAGAGATCACCCATTCGGTAGGACTGATCTTAGACTAAGTTAATTCATTCTTATATATCCGCAAAATCAGAGATCACCCATTATCTAGGACTGATCTTAGACTCAAATATTTAGATACAGTATAGAACTCACATAGTTCGACCAGAATTAGGACTGTAAGATATAGTCATTCAAGTTATCAATCTCTCAGTATTAGTAAACTCATGTTATCACAATTCAAACTCAGTAGTCAGTATCCCTATGAGTTCAGTAGCAGTTACGTATGTATGTATGTATGTATGTATTCTCACGTTTATTTTATTCAGCATGTTCATGCATATAAACCCTATGCATTTAGTCTACCCCCACTTATTCTCAGTACTTTAGTTGTACTGATACATTCATGCTATGGTACTTTCTTTTTATGTTACACCATAGGTTCTGAGGTGCAGGTTCCAGATCAGCAGTAGCAGTTCAGTTAGCAGTGAGTCCTTATCTTTTGAGGACATGATCATTATATTTATCATTCCAGTATTTCAGTTATTATTCAATTTAGGGAGTTAGTTGGAGACATGTTCCTTCAACTCCTTATTCAGACAGTTTAAAGGCTTTCAGATGAGTAGAGAGTTTTCAGATTTATACTTTAGTATTATTGGTTTTTTTTATGTACTATAATACCACCTTATTAAGATGTTTTATTATTTGGTATTGAACCTTATGGCTCTTTAGTTCATGTTTCCATATTTTATACGTGTATTATGCAGTTACTAGTACATATATCATTCATGGGTTAGCTTGTAGTCCTTCGGGGTCATGAGCACTGTGTAGCATTCCGATTCAGAAAATTGAGGCGTTATAAACTTGGTATCAGAGCCAAGTTCAATAAAGTCCTAGGAAGTCTAAAAGTCGCATCTAGTAGAGTCGTATACATGGGTGTGTTTCATGCCACATTTATGTGCAGGAGGCTATGAGATGTATTAGGAATAGTTTCCCTTCTTTCAATATTCATGTCTTGCTAGTGAGCATAATCTTAAGTTAAACTCTCAGTCTAATCCATTTCTCTTCTTAGTTTCAGAACATACCTCCAATGAGAAGAAACCAACCAGCTTCTCAGCCCGAAGACCCTTTGGCCAAACATGTTTCCCATGCAGAGTTTAGAGCCGTATTTACCACTCTTGCTCAGACAGTTGCCGCTCAGAATGAATATCCAACAGTCATTCTGACCAACCCAGTAGCCAATTCAGCTGTAGCCAGGACTCGGGACTTCACTCGAATGAATCCTCCTTCTTTCACATGGTCTAAGTCAGATGAGGACCTGCAAGAATTCATAGATAATGTTTAGAAAGTCATAGACATCATAGGGGTCACTTCTTGTCAAAGTGCCGAGTTAGCCGTATACCAATTATAAGATGTTGCTCATGCTTGGTATAAGTAGTGGAAGTTTGAGAGGTTAGAGGATGCAGGTCCTGTTAAGTGGGAGAAATTTTTCATGGCTTTCTTAGACAGATTCTTTCCCCAAGAGCTGAGGGAAGGCAAAGTTCTTAAGTTTATCAGCCTCAGGTAGGGAAATATGATGGTTAGGGAGTATTCTCTTAGATTTACTTAGCCAACTAGGTATGCCCCTCATATAGTTGTAAACAATAGGGCTAAGATGATTAAGTTCATGTCGGGGGTGAACAATATTATGGTGAATGAGTATAGGTCTGTGATGCTGAACAACTATATGACTTTAGATAGACTCATGACCCATGCTCATCAGATAGAAGAGTAGAAGGTTAGGACTAGAGATAGGCAAAGTAAGAAAGTAAGAATGGGAAGTTATAGTTTTTCTTAGCCAGGTTCACAGGGTGGTAACCATTTCCAGAATAGTCTAAAATTCTCATTCCCAGCTCTATCTTCAGCTAGTGTACCAGCACCCAAGTCTAGGGTGGGGCGTCAGGCTCTGAGGCCTAGGGTAGTGAGAGTAAAGGTCTTACTTATCTAATTTGCGAAAAGTGTGGTAAGAATCACTTAGGTTAATGTAGAGCAGGCAGTCATGTATGTTATGGATTTGGTAAGACAGGCCACAGGATGCGAGAGTGTAGAGTTCTAGCATAGAATGGTAAAGATTTGTGCCAACAGGGCACCGGGAGTGGTCAGCATCAAAATAGATTTTATGTACTCCAGACTCGCCATGATCCGGAAAGCTTCCCTAACCTAGATTCGGGTACGTTACATGTTTTTCATGATTTCTATATACATTGTTAGATATCTTACTCTCATTTGAGCTTATGTTTCCGCATGAGTTAGTTAGCAGCATCAGTAGACCCAGTTCAGTTCATGCACCATGCATTAGTTTCAGACTCTTGAGGTTCAGTTAAATCTAGTTCGTAGATGCCCTGTGCATCGCTCCAGTATCTCAGTAAGGTGAGCGTTCTTAGAGGGACATAGAGTCCCAAGGGGGAGATACCCCAACAGTCCTTAATGCTCTAATGTCTAAAACCTTTTTGTTTCCCTTCACGTCATGAATTTATTTTTGAATAGAGGGTACTCTTAAGATAACCCTCAAAGAACCAGTCTCAACCGTAAGCCATGTACTCAGAGGTTAGATCAGTTCATGATTTTTAGTGCATATGTTACTCCTTAGCCTCAGTTATGTTCTCATGTTTCCACTCATGCATATCGAGTAATTAATCTCATACTCATCGATATTTTCAGTTCAAGGTAATATCCTTCTTTGAACTTATCTATGCTCATGTTCAAATCCCAGTAGCAAACCTAGTATTCAGTCCCATGCTCAGTTTTTTTTTATCAAACTTGGTATCTTTACCATTGCATATTCAGTCGCATATTTATGAGTCATTTTAGTTATGCATTCATGCATCAGATATGCGTGATCATCTCATTAGTACTTTTACCCATGCCTTCACATATCATGTTAGTCTTATGATCCTGCATCAGATATGCATGGATTTATCTATCAGTTACCCATGCATCAGATATGCATGTTCAGTCCGTTGTACTCAGTTTTTAGTCATGTTAATGATGAACCTATGTCTCCATAGAATATGTATTGTACATACTTTAGTTGATCGTTCTCCTCTTTTAGTAAGCTCCCATTCGAGGATGAATGTTCCCAAGGGGGAGATATTGTAAGACCCCATAAAATCGTTGCATCTGAATTCAGTTCTTTTCGCTTTACAAGGCTCAATACTTAGAAATTTTTATAAGTGTTCAACACTTAGTCTCATTTTAGACCACCAAACTTCGGAGATTTATTTGATGACCTTCCCAACATTCATTTTCAATTCTCAAGTTGCGTTGTGATGGGTCAAGGTTGTAGTACATCTCGGGTAAGTTTTTGAATTTTTGGAATTCGTTTAGGGCTCGTTTGGATTTTGAAACATTAGACCCAGGCGATCTGCAGGCGTTGCCCGCCCTATAGCGGTGCAATAAGGCAGGCGCTGCCTGCTAAATATCGGTGGACTAGGGTAGGCACCGCCTGCTAAAGCCCAGTGCTCCACCTAGTTTCAGCATTACCTTTCCATGTTTCTAAGGGTATTTTGGACATTTTCCCTACCTTAGATATAGTCTTTAACATGGGATTTGGGTCGAAAAACACCAAAATTTTATTGTTATTCTCAAATTCTCTCAAGAAACTCAAGCTAGGGTTTTATAGAAGATTCAAGAACAAGGATTTCTCTCCGTAAAGCTTCTTGAAATCATGAAATAAGGTATGTGTGAATTGATTCATTGACTCCTTTTGTTCACGAAGCTCAAGAATCATCGTCTAAATTATGTATTATGATTTTTATGTTGTTGATGGTTGATGATCATATTGTTGGAGTTTGATGATGCCCAAGATGGGATTTTTGTATGTTTGTGTGAAGCTATGGTGGTATATGATGTGTATATATGTGAAATTTGTGGGTGAATACTTGTAATCTTAATGAATCCACCTATTCCTAAGATGTGCATGTAAGGTGTTTGTGAAAATACCTAAGAGACTAGAAATTATGTTTTATTACAAAATAGGTCCTAAATGACTATTCTAAGTTCTAACTTTATGTTCAATGCGATTCCCATGCTATTGTTTTGAATTGAAGATGTTGTTTGAGATTCTCATGATATTGTTGTGAATATGGAATGACCATGATATTGAAGCCATGCGAGTATATACATGTTGTATGCATTCCCGTTCGTGTGATAGATTGTTGAGAACAATGTTTAGTGTGAAATCCCTGTTTATGGTATTATGACTTATTATTATTGTTAGATTGTTAATGAACTAGACTTATGAGATCATGCTATGTTTTCTTGTAAATCCTACTTATGAACGAGATGTATGATAACCATGTACTTCATGAAAATCCCTATTTATGATATTTGGATTGTTGACGTTGGTCACGTAATCAAGTCAGTTATGTGTGTCAGTTTTCTTCCATCGAGTCCTGGGGGTACTTATACCCAAAAACTACAATTCTGTGCCTAGAGCTATATCTTGTTTCACAATATCCTCAGTCAAGCTATGTTCCATAGAATTCAGTTAGTCAGGTGACTCTGGAAAACTCAGCAAATCTTAATAGTTCTATAGTCTCAGTACTTTCAGTACTCTCAGTCAGACCTCAGATCTCAAGTAGCTTTTCCATCAGTTAACAGAACTCAGTGAATTCAGCTTAGCTCAGATAAGAAAATACTATCATCTCAGTAAATAAGTTTAGTTAATCAGTTTAGTATAGATAGTTAGTTCAGCTCAGATAATTATGTTCAGTGTCATTCAAATGGGAGTAGAATTCAGCATCGAGCGAACCTAGGGATGGGGGCTCACCTATTAGATAGGACTGAGATCCCTAGAAGAAATCCCTAAGTTCCATAACTACATAGCCAGCGTAGGTACAATATGTCACTCGTTAGATAGGACTGACATAATCAGGGACCACTCGTTAGTACATTTATATGTATATGACTGGTCCCAGGAGTCACCTGCTAGATTAGGACTGAATCCATAGCAGATGTTTTTACTAGTGGCACGGTACTGACACCCATCCAGTCAGGGCAGAGATTGGACCACAGTTAGCTTAGCATGGGGCATGTCGGTTACATGAATACATCCCGCAGTTTCAGTTACAAAAATTAGGACTGTCAGATACAGTCAACTCAGCTTAGTAGTACAGACTCAGGACTGTTAGACCCAGTCAATCCTTATCATTATAAATAAACTCCAAGATCACCCATTAGACAGGACTGATCTCATCCACAATTTCAGTATCAGTATTACCAAACTTAGAGATCACCCACTAGATAGGACTAATCTCACTTATAGTCAACCAATATCATTATTATCAAACTTAGAGATCACCCATTAGGTAGGACTGATCTCAGACTAAGTTAATTCATTCTTATATATCCGCATAATCAGAGACCACCCGTTAGCTAGAACTGATCTTAGACATAGATATTCAGATACAGTATGGAACTCACATAGTTCCACCAGAATTAAGACTATTAGATATAGTCATTCAAGTTATCAATCTCTCATTATTAGTAAACTCATGTTATTACAATTCAAACTCAGTAGTCAGTATCCCTACGAGTTCAGTAGAAGTTACATATGTATGTATGTATGTATTCTCACGTTCATATTAGTTAGCATGTTCATGCATATAAACCCTATGCATTTAGCCTACCCCTACGTATACTCAGTACTTTAGCTGTACTGACGCATTCGCGCTATGGTGCTTTCTTTTATGTTACACCATAGGTTCTGAGGTGCAGGTTCCAGATCAGCAGTAACAGTTCAGTTAGCAGTGAGTCCTCATCTTTTGAGGGCATAATCATTACATGTATCATTCTAGTATTTCAGTTATTATTCAGTTTAGGGAGTTAGTTGGAGACATGTTCCTTCAACTCCTTATTCAGATAGTTTAAAGGCTTTCAGACGATTACAGAGTTTTTAGATTTAGACTTTAGTATTTTTGATTTTGTTTTAGTACTATGATACCACCTTATTCAGATGTTTTATTGTTTGGTATTGAACCTTATGGCCTTTTAGTTTATGTTTCTGTATTTTATAAGTGTATTATGCAGTTATAAGTACAGATATCAGTCATGGGTTAGCTTGTGGTCCTTTGGGGTCATGAGCACCGTGTAGCATTCCGATTCAGATAATTGGGGTGTTACAATTTCTAATTGTTATTACTTTCAACGCAGTTCGAGTCAGTTGGGGGTCTATTGTAATGACTCTACAGATTGAGTAGTAGAGGCTTTATCAGACTAGACTAGCAGTTGTGTTTTAGACTTTCAGTACTCGATATTTTAGATTATGTTTTCCCAGACTATTTCAGTTTTGATTTGATACTTTACAGTGTTATTGTGTTAATTGATATGCTAAAGTGAGATATATAGATTGTAACATGCTCAAAGGGTTAGCTTGGGGCTATTTATAGCGTTAAGCACTGCATGACATTCCAAGATGAGATTTCAGGTTGTTACAAACTTGGTATTAAAGCTAGGTTTAAGGAGTCCTACGAAGGTGATTTAGCTGCTGCTATGATTTAGGATTTCATAAGGATGAATCCACCAAAGCTCTATGGATCTAAGGCAGGTGATGGACCGCAGTTATACCTTAAGAAGGTGAGGAAGATCACCCAATTCATGTACGTGTCTAAGAAGGAGAGTGTTGAGCTGGAATCTTATCGTCTGAAAGATCTTGCTTATTAATGGGTTGTTGCGTAGAAAAAGAATAGGGGGAGGATTGTAATACCCCATATTTTTGTGCTAGAATTATAACCATTGTTCCTACAAATCTAAGCTCTAGTTCAAGTGATTTTCAAATGAATATAAGTTTCATGATCATTATCCTAGTCTATGAAGTAGTTTAGAGGTGAAAATGTTCATAGCTATGACTTAGAACGAAGTTGAGTTAAGGATCAATTAATTCGTCCAAAGTTTGACATTTGATTCTACAAGGGTCTAATTCAAATATCTATAAATATTTATTTTCATGTAATTTTCATCTCAAGACCTATCAAATTGTAGATAATTTAATTAACTTTCCAATGATACCAATTTTGTAAAAATCCAATACCCGAGCGAAAAGTTATGGCTATTCTAGTAAAGAGGCAGTAAACTGAGGCAGTAAGTGAGGCGGCGCCTTGCCAAGACCGACGCTCTAAGAGGGGTGGCGCCTTCCTTATTTTGGGTGGGCAAAATTTCTACAATCAAGCTTCTCATCAAAGAGGGGTATTTGGGTCATTTCCCACCCTCAAATAGCCCCAATAACACATAATTCAGCCCCCAAATCACCATAATACATGATATTTCTTCCAATTCTCTCAAGAACATAGCTTAGGGTTTCTACCCAAACTTCAAGAGAACTCCAAATTCAACCGTAGCTTTTCAAAAATTCTTCAAGATTTGGAATCCCCATTGTGAGAGCAACAACAAGCACCCATCAATTGTACGAATAGCATTCCAAAAGCAAAAGTTCATTCAAGTTCCTAACCTATGGTAGGTGGGATTTTGAACAAGAACAATTCTTTCATTCTTGTGCCCAAAATTTGTATTAATTTACGAAGATACTTGATTTTACATGTTTTACTATGAATTTGAAATAGTAATTTATATCTTATGTTATTGTTGAAGAGATTATGGTATTTTTCTCAATGCCTAGAAGTTAAATTCCATGAGTTTGATGTTACTATTAAGCCTAAAGATGAAAATTTCAGATTTTCATACAAATTATACATTTTTACGGTATAAAGCATGAATCTTGAAATGTTTTGATCAAGTATTGATACATGGGTCATGGAACCCTCATTAAGATTGATGTTTTTGAGAATTGATATGCTACATGCACCCTCGTTTTGACAATTTAGAAATAACCTTGAAAGACTTGATCTTTTGGTCACCATAAAGTTGAAATCCTCTTTACGAAAAGAGATTACACAAATTATAATTGCTTTCTTTATGACATATGAGATTATGGAAATTGTTTAAGTCTTGAGTTTCATAATTTTCTTATTTAATTATGGTTTAAGTTGAGAGTTCATGATATGAATTTCATATTCCTTTATTTATATAACATTTTCAAGAATTTCTAAGATTATTGTCAAGAAGTGCATTGTGTTGTGAAATGACAACTCTTTAAAGATGAACTAGTGATACTCTTTCTAGTATTTCAAGAACTGTACTTGAATTTCCATGATATTGAGTTTTAATTGTTGCTCATATTAAACCTATCAAGATTTCAAGAAAAGAAAGTGAATTTTGATCCTAAGATAAGAAAAGAATCCACATTCTTGAGTTTAAAGAAAAGGGGATGCATTTTGTCTCCCATCTCATATTGTCAAAAGATTTTAAGCTGTATTTTCTTAAGTTCTCAGCTAAGTAAGGGAGTAGTATTTCACACCGAGTTGCGCTTGATTCCAAGGTCTCATTCTCTAGAACTACATGCCTCCATAGGTTATTGATATACCCTAAGTGAGTTAAGATAGTGATCACTAAAAGTTAAGGTTATATATGATGGTAAGGATAAAATAGCTCTCCCCAACGTGGGTAAGACGTTTGACTCCATGTAGCTCACATGGTTTATGTCATTTAGAAGAAACTCCAAAGTCTATAAAGGTCCCAAGTTTCCGAAGTTGCCCCCCACTCTACCTAAGATAAATATATATGTATTTCAAAAATTATGATTCATAGACTTCTACGGCTCTCGAGTGTCAAATCTTTAAGTTTTCTAGAAAGTTCCTTGCTTTTCACAAGAATTAAGTATATGTTCTGAAAGTGTTGCTTTTATGACTTTATTCAATTTGCAAGTTTGAGAATAAAGAAAGAGTGCAGATTTCGAATACAGTGTAATGACTAACGTGATTTACATTATATGTTTCCTTATTCATGATTATGATGGTTTTATTCAAGCTGTGTGAGTTATTTATATCAGCATGCATGGTTTCATAAAGATTAATGATATTGTTTACTTAAATGCATTGCACCCCATATACTCAGTACATTCCCAAAGTGCTAACCCACATATATGTCGATGTGCTATATTGTCTCATAAAGCAGGTACCAGATGTATTATATTACTATATTCAGTCAGTTCACAACTTCTACTCAATAGGTGATAAGTCCTTTTTGATTCAAGGGTTTGAGTTATTTATAAAGTTCGAGAATGTATTGTATTTTCCTTACCTATAGTCAGTACTAGTAGAGGCTTCATAGATAGTCAGTAGAGTTGATGTATTCATTTTCAGTTTTGTTTTGTAAAAGTAGAGTTGTAATCTTGTAAAGTTCAGATTTGTAATGATCAAGTCAAAAAGAGTTATTTTCTATTAATTTGTACAAATTTATACTTTTATTCAGTTTCTTATGAGTTATGCCAGTAGAAGGGTTAACTTAGGGTCACTTGCGGCCCTAAGACCCATGTGACATCTCAGGACCCGATTTCAGGGTATTTCAAACTTAGTATCAGAGGACAGAGTTTAAGTTTCCTAGGGTGTCTAGTAGAGTCTTGTTGAATGGTAAGCAGACGTCTGTACTTTTCTTTGAGAAGCTACAAGGCATTTAGAAAATGTTTCCATTCTTTTAAATCTCAGATCGTGCCATAGAAAGAGTGTCTAAGAAACTTATACAGATTCTCATCTTACTCTATTCGGGCCATCTCTGCCTTATTCTCAAGACAGAGTAAGATAGGTATTCTTTGATCATTGACTATTGTGTGTTAAGTTTTTATCTCTTGTAATCTTGTTATCATTGTGTTGTTGAAAATAAAAGTCTAGTGAAGCTATGTGGGGCTATTTTGATTCACTAGAATAGTTGTTTTGTTATTTATCTCATTTTCTTGTTCAAAACACAAAATCAAAGTCTAGTGAAGCCGTGTGAGGCCTATTTCAATTCACTCGCATAGTTTCTTTGTTATTCATATCATTTTCTTGTTCAAAATACAAAATCAAAGACTAGTGAAGCCGTATGAGGCCTATTTTGATTCACTAGCACTTTTTTGTTCATATTGTTGTTCGTGTGATTGGTTGGAACTGGGGGTTTAGAAGTGTTGTGACAAGAAAAGTGGTAAGGGAGATTTATTGAATATATGTATAGCCAAATTTTTTTGCCTATAATTGAGTTAGTAATGAAGTGTTATGTCCTTGTGTATTAGTTAATGCAAGGTAGAGAAGGTGTTATTAGTTAAAGTGAATTGTTGTTTGCTTGAATTATGAAAGAAGTTGCTGACGGTGCTTGTTGTACTAGAAAGTAAAGGTTATTGATGGAGGTATTTTAGGTGTATAGATGGATAAATAGTAATGATATATAGAAGTAGGATGTGTTAATGGATTATAAATAAAATAGACCATAGGATTATGATTGATTAATATTGGTATAAGGCCTTAGCGGACTAGTATTTATGGATGTTTGACATGTAAGAACATTTATGAAGACTGTGGTTAACATAGCTAGAACAAGAAGGTAAGTATAGTGATTGGTGTGTTGTGAATGTTAGTTGTATGGAAGTGAGCTAGTAGGCATGAATAGTGTTTACAAGAACTTAAGTTTATTTGACTTGTAATCAAGTATGATGTTGTATTAATGATGTAGAGGTTTACCCAAGGTGATATGGGGCTGCATTATTTTCTAAGATTATTAAGTGTTTTGTGGTTAGTATTACCCTTGAATTGATAAGTATGAATGAGTCTATCTCGTATATGATGTTCTTGTTAGTTAACTTATGAGTTATAGGTTGATGAAGTTGTGAGTTAGAGATATGATATTAGCAGAGTATGAAGGAAGTTAGTAGGGTTCAGTAAAGGTTTAGAGATATCCATGTTAAGTGTTAGAATCTAAGTTGGTGAGTGTTTAAGTTGTTATATGATGACTTTTGGGGTTATAGAAATCTAAGAGTTGAACACTAGAAGGAGGTATTAGCACTGAGTGTCATATGTAAAGATACAGTCCTTTGGGGTAAGTTTAGTTTTAAGTATATTGATTATATCCCAGACTCTAGAGTATAGTGATTGCAGTTTAGATTAGTGTTTGTTCAGTGCTTCACAAATTTAGAGTGATGGCTTAAGGCCAAGGGGGAGGGGATAGAATAAGTAACCAAGTCTGACTTTCAAATTATAGTGATGATAAATAGTTGTTTAGATGGGAGAGTAATAATTTCTTGTTGATGAAAGACGGTGGTATGCTTGTTTTAGCTAAGGCCATAAGTGTGAAGTAATATTGGGGCCTAGTCTTTGGTTCATAGTGTGTTTAGTTGAAATTTGTGTATGTTTGTTCTTGGGGTAGTGCCTGGGAGTTGCTGTGATAGATGTTTAGAGAATATCAGAAAGATGCCACTTCAGCAATTCACTAACATACAATGCATCAATTTGCATGTATACAAACATGGCATTCAAGCCTATCTTCACCATCACATATGCTTAGAAGTACATATGTGATGATGAAGATAGGCTTGAATGCCATGTTTGTATACATGCGAATTGATGCATTGTAATGGTTACTCATCAGTAGAAACTCTTGTTTCGATCTTAGCCATATAGTTATTTTCATGAGAATTCTTGCACTCACAAATAAGTTTAGTAGGTCATTATGTTCTTGATTCAGCGATTCAGTTTATTTCAGTTGTGCATGATAGCATATAGACTCAGAGTTTTCAGCTTACTTAGCCACATTTGAGTACAAATGTTTTCAAGGGGAAGATAATGTAATACCCCATATTTTTTTGATAGAATTCTAACCATTGTTACTACACTTCTAAGCTCTAATCCAAGTGATTCTCACATTAATATAAGTTTCATGATCATTATCCTAGTCTATGAAATAGTTTAGAGGTGAAAAATGTTCACAGCAATGACTTAGAACAAAGTTGAGCTAAGATCAATTGATTCATCCAAAGTTTGACATTTGATTCTACAAAGGTCTATTTCAAATTTGTATAAATATTTATATTCATGGGATTTACCATCTCAACACCTATCAAATTGTAGATAATTGAATTAGCTTTCCAACAATACCAATTTCGCAAAAATCCGATATCCGAGCGAAAATTTATGGCTATTTTAGAGAAGAGGCAGTAAGCCGAGGCTATAAGGGAGGCGGCGCCCTACCTAGCCGATGCTCTAATCTGGGCGGCACCTTTCTTATTCTGGGTGGGCAAAATTTCTGTATTCAAGCTCCACGTCCAAGAGGGGTAATTGGTTCATTTGCTAGCCTCAAATAGCCCCAATAACACGTAATTCAACCTCCAAATCACCATAATACATGATATTTCTTCAAATTCTCTCAAGAACATAGCTTAGGGTTTCTACCCAAACTTCAAAATAACTCCAAATTCAACCTTAGCTTTTCAAAAATGCATCAAGCTTTGGAATCCCCATTGCGAGAGCAACAAGAAGCACCCATCAATTGTACGAATACCATTCCAAAAGAAAATTTTCATTCAAGTTCCTAAGCTAACGTATGTGGGGTTTTGAACAAGAACATTTCTTTTGTTCTTGTACCAAAATTTTTTATTAATTTATGAAGATACATGATTTTACATATTTTACTATGAGTTTGAAATCGTAATTTATATCTTATGTTATTGTTGAAGAGATTATGGTATTTTTCTCAATGCCTAGAAGTTAAATTCCATGAGTTTGATGTTACTATTAAGCCTAAAGATGAAATTTTCATATTTTCATACAAAGTATGCATGTTTACGGTATAAAGCATGAATCTTGAAATGTTTTGATCAAGTATTGATATATGGGTCATGGAACCGTCATTGAGATTGATGTTTTTGAGAATTGATATGCTACATGCACCCTCATTTTGACCATTTAGAAATAACTTTGAAAGATTTGACCTTTTGGTCACCATAAAGTAGAAATCCACTTTAAGAAAAAAGAGATTACAGACTTTTAATTGTCTTCCTTATGACATATGATATTATGGAAATTGTTAAGTCTTGAGTTGAATAATTTTCTTATTTAATTATGGTTTAAGTTGAGAGTCCATGATATGAATTTCATATTCCTATATTTATATCACATTTTCAAGAATTTCTAAGATTATTGTCAATAAGTGCATTGTGTTGTGAATAATAACTCTTTAAAGATGAACTAGTGATACTATTTATAGTATTTCAAGAAGTGTACATGAACTTCCATGATATTGAGTTTTAATTATTGCTTATATTAAGCCTATCAAGATTTCAAGAAAAGAAAGTGAATTTTGATCCTAAGATAAGAAAGGAATCCACATTCTTGAGCTTAAATAAAAGGGGATGCATTTTGGCTCCCATCTCATATTGTCAAAAACTTTTAAGGTGGATTTTCTTAAGTTTTGAGCTAAGTAAGGGAGTAGTATTTAGAACCAAGTTGGGCTTGATTCTGAGGTCTCATGCCCCAAAACTATGTGCCCCCGTAGGTTCTTGATACCCCAAGTGGGTTAAGATAGTGATAACTAAAAATTAAGGTTCGATCCAATGGAAAAGATAGAATAGTTCTCCTCAACGTGGGTAAGACGTTGGACTCCATGTAGCTCACATGGTTTATTTCGGTTAGAAAAAACTCCCAAGTCCATAAGGGTCCCAAGTTTCCAAAGTAGTCCCCCACTCTATTTGAGATAAAGATATATGTATTTTGAAAATTATGATTGTAAGACTTCTAAGGCTCTTAAGTGTCAAATCTTTAAGTTATCAAGAAAGTTCCTTTCTTTTCACAAGATTAAAGTATATATTCTGAAAGTGTTGGTTTTATGACGTTTTTAGTTTGCAAGTCTGAGAGTAAAGAAAAAGTACAGATTTAGAATAAAGTGTAATGACTCACGTGATTTACATTATATGTTTCCTCATTCATGATTATGATGGTTTTATTCAAGCTATGTGAGTCATTCATATCAGCATGCATGGTTTCATAAAGATTAATGATATTGTTTACTTAAACGCATTGCAGCCCCATATACTTAGTACATTCCCAAAGTGTTGACCCACATATATGTCTATGTGCCATATTGTCTTATAATGTAGGTACAAGATATAGCATACTATCATATTTATTCAGTTCGAAGCTTCCAGTCAATAAGTGATGAGTCCTTTTTGATTCAAGGGCTTAAGTTATTTATACAGTTTGAGAATGTATCGTATTTTCTTTATTCAGTCATATTGAGTTGGGATAGTTGGGAGTCATAAACCAGCTACCTATAGTCAGTACTAGTAGAGGCTTCATAGACAGTCAGTAGAGTTAATGTATTCATTTTCAGTTTTGTTTTGTAAAAGCAGAGTTGTAATCTTGTAACGTTCATATTTGTAATGATCAAGTTTTGAAAAGATTTATTTTCTGCTAATTTGTAAAGATTTATACTTTTATTAAATTTCTTATGAGTTATGCCACTAAAAGGGTTAGGTTAGGGTTACTTGCGACCCTAAGCACCGTGTGAAATCTCGGGACCCAATTTTGGGTAGTTATAAGGATGCAGCCCCTATGACTTAGCAGGTATTCCAAGATGCATTCTTGGATAATTTATTTCTGTTAGAGATAAGGAAAGCAAAAATTGAGGATTTTATGAACTTTTGACAGGGCTCCATGACTGTAAAGGAGAATTTTCTGAAGTTCAAATAGTTAGCCAAATATGCTCCTGATTTGATTGCTGACACCCAAACAGTATGAGTAAGTTCGTGATAGGTGTGTCTGTTTTAGTTCTAAAAGAGTGTAGGACTACTATGCTTAATAGGGAGATGGATTTGGCTAGGCTAATGATATATGCACACCAGATAGATGTGGATAAGATAAAGGATATAAATTGGGTTAGGGGAAACAAGAGGGCTAGATCTGAGAAGTAGGAGTATGATCAGACTAGGTCCCATAGAGAGAACCATCCTCGTTTCTAGAGTCGATCATCTATGCCAGTGCCTTCATTAGCTAGTGCTTCCGCACCCAGAAAAAGAAAGGACAAAGAAAACAAGTCTTCTATGTCTAGGTGTCAAAATAGTGTAAGTAACTAGTGCTATCCTCGATGTGCTAAGTATGGTAGGGACCACCCTGATGAGTGGCTAGCAGGTAAGAGGGGTTGTCTCGATTGTGGAGAGATGGGCTACAAACTTAGTGATTTCCCACTTGCTGGGTAGGAGAACAGAGATACCCAACCTCAGGAATAGGCTACTACTGCACCAAATCCTATAGCCCGTCCAGGGACTCCTCTTGGTTCTTTATCTAGTACTGCTGGCGATCAGCGCTAGAACAGATTCTATGCCTTACCTTCCCGACAAGAGCAGGAGAATTCCCCCATGTTATGAATGGTGTGCTACGTGTCTTTTGTTTTGATGTTTATGTTTTGTTGGACCCTGGATTAATTTTCTATTATGTCACCCCATTAGTTTATATAAATTTTTAGATTTGTCCTAAAAAGATCCCTTAGCCTTTCCTAGTTTCTACTCCAGCAAGGGAGTCAGTTGTTGCCAAGCAAGTGTATAAAAAGTTTCCTATCACTACTCTTCATAAATTCATAATAGGTGATTTAATAGATTTGGAGATGGTTGATTTTGATGTTATTCTTGGGATGGATTGGCTTCACTTTTGTCATGCATCTATAGACTATCGTACCCTTGTGGTCAAGTTTCAGCTTCCTGGTGAGCCATCCTTTGAATGGTCTGGAAGTTTCGTATCTCCAAAGATTTATTTAATCACATATATTAAGCTCGGGAAGTTGATATCCAAAGGTTGCATATATCATCTAGTTAGAGTTAAAGATGCTCAGTATGACACCCCTATTATTTAGTCAGTCATCATAGTAAATGAGTTTCCTAATGTTTTTCTGGAAGATCTCTTAGGGTTACCTATCGATAAAGAGATAGAGTTCAAATTAACCTCCTTCCCAACTCACAACCTATTTTTGTTCCTCCCTACCATATGGAACCTGCCAAGCTTAGGGAATTGAAAGAGCAACTTAAAGATCTTCCAGATAAAGGCTTCATAAGGCCTAGTGTCTTTCCTTGGGTCGCACCTATTCTATTCATGCAAAAAAATGGTTCTTTGTGCATGTGCATTGACTATCATCAGCTTAATAAAGTCACAATCAAGAACAAGTACCCTCTTTCTAGAATTGATGATTTATTTGACCAATTACAAGGTGCCAGTTACTTCTCCAAGATAGACCTTTGATTCGGCTATCATCAACTTAAGCTAAAGGAGTGTGATATCTCAAAAATAGCCTTCCAAACCCATTATGGTCAGATTGAGTTTCTAGTCATGTCTTTCAAGCTAACCAATGCTCCAACAGCTTTCATGGACCCCATGAATTGAGTGTTCAAATAGTATCTTGATATGTTTGTCATTGTGTTCATAGACGACATCCTTGTGTATTCCAGAAGTGAGGCTGACCATGTCAGTCATCTTAGATTTATCTTACAAACCCTTAAAGATTAGTGACTGCTCGCTAAATTAAACAAGTGTGAGTTTTGACTATGGTCCATACCCTTTTTGGGTCATATTATTTCAGTAGAGGGCATTAGAGTTGATCCCTAAAAGACAGAAGCTGTAAGAAATTGGCCTACACCTATCTCTCCATCTGACATTATGAGTCTCTTGGGTCTAGCTGGATATTACTGCTGTTTTGTTAAAGGTTTCCCTTCTATTGCATCTCTCATGACTCGATTTACCCAAAAGAAAGTTAAATTCCTTTGAGAAGAGTTTTTAGGAGTTGAAGACTCGACTCACTTCAGCCCTTATGTTGACACTGCCTAATGGTATGGATGGTTTTATGGTATATTATGATACTTCTAGAATTTGTTGGTTTGTGTATTGATGTAGAGAGGTAATCTTATATCCTATGCCTTTAGACAGTTGAAATCTCATGAAAATAATTACCCAACCCACGATCTTGAATTAGCCATTATAGTTTTTTCTTTGAAAATCTAGAGGCATTATTTGTATGGTTTCATGTCGATGTGTTTACTAGTCACAAAAGCCTGTAATATGTGTTACTCAGAGAGAGTTGAATCTAAGATAAAGGAGGTGGTTAGATTTGTTAAAAGATTATGACATGAGTGTGTTACGTCATCGAGGCAAGGCTAATGTAGTGGCAGATGCCCTTAACAGGTTATCTATGGGTAGTGTTACTCATGTAGAGGAAGATAAGAAAGAATTAGTTCGTGAGGTACATCATTTGGCTAGACTGGATGTGAGACCGCTTGATTCCACAGAGGGAAATATTTTGGTGCAGATTAGTTCCGAGTCCTCTTTAGTTTTGGAAGTGAAAGAGAAGCAGGACTCAGATATTAGTTCAGTCAAACTGAAGGAGTCAGTTAAGGATCAAAAGATAGAGTTTTTCTCCTAAGGGGAGATGGTGTGTTGAGATTTCAAGGTAGATTGTGTGTTCTTGATGCTGATAATCTAAGCCTAATGATTATTGTTGAAGCGTATGGAACACGATATTTTATTCATCCCTGTGCTACCAAGATGTACCGTAACTTGTGGGAAATCTATTAGTGGAATAGTACGAAGAAGCATATAGCACTGTTTGTAGAGAAGTGTGCAACATGCCAGCAGGTTAAGGTAGAACACAAAAGACCTGGTGAAGTAATGCAAGAGTTTGGTATACCCACTTGGAAGTGGGAGGAGGTTAATATGGATTTTGTGACAGGTTTACCTCTTTCGCATCGTCATCATGACTCTATTTGCGTTATTATAGACAAGATGACTTAAGTCCATGCATTTCTTGCCTGTTCATACATCTTATACATCTGAGGATTATGCTAGATTGTATATCCAGGGGTTTGTCATGTTGCATGGAGTTCCCTATCTATTATCTCAGATAGGGATACTCAGTTCACTTTCCAATTTTGGAGAGATTTTCCGAGGGATTTTGGTTCACAAGTCCTTTTGAGTTCTTTTTTTTATCCAAAGACTGATGATCAGGCTTAGAAGACTATCCAAACTTTGAAGGATATGTTGAGGGCATATGATCTTGATTTCAAAGAAAGTTGGGATGATCATTTTCCATTAACAATAGTTATCACTCCAGCATCAGTATGGCACCATTTGAGGATTTGTATGGTATAAGATGTAGATCACCCATAGGTTGGTCCGAAGTGGGTGAAGGTGCTTTGATTGGACCTGATTAAGTGTTTGAGGATATGGAGAAGGTCAAGTTGAATAGAGTAAGGTTGAAGATAGCTCAGAGTCGTCAAAAGTCATATGTCGATGTGATGATAAGAGACCTTGAGTTTGAAGTTAATGATTTGGTGTATCTAAATATTTTGCCCATAAAAGGTGTAAAAAGGTTTGGGAAGAAGGGGAAGCTTTGTCCCCAGTATGTTGGCCCTTATAGAGTTTTGAGCTGTGTTAGGAAAGTAGCCTATGAATTTGAGTTGCTTGCAGAGCGATCAGCTGTTCATATTATCTTTTATGTTTCTATGCTTAGGAAGCGCATTGGTGGCTCCGTTGTGGTAGACCCTTTAGAGAGCTCAGATATTCAGACTAGTCTTTCGTATAAAGAGATCCCAGTTTATATTCTAGACCAGTAGATTCGTAGACTAAGAAACAAAGAGGTTCCCTTAGTCAAAATTATTTGGCAAAACCAGTTTGTTGAGGGTGCTACTTGGGAAGCCAAAGCAGATATGCGAGCCAAGTACCCTTACCTTTTATCCGTGAGTTCAGATCTAGCTGAAGGTACTGCTCTTCCTTAATTTAGTTCCTTTCTAATACTGTGCATTTAGCTATACATTTTTCTTCTCGATGAGTTCATGCCTTCTCTAAAGTATTTAAGAGTTTAGAATGATACCATTCAGTTTAGTAAGTTGTTTCATCCGTGCATTCCCGATTTTATCTCCATGTTCTTAGCCTAATTAGTGACATTCGAGGATGAATGTTTCCACGGGGGAGATAATGTAATACCCAAACTTTTTGAAAGATAATTTCACCTCTACAGTGTTAAGAAATGACTTATCAAAGTGAGTAATGTTTACACCATATAGAATTTCCCTAATATCTACTTTTTTTTCATATGGGAAATTGAGTAAGCTTCTCGTTGATACAAAATTCGTCAAAATCTGATGTCAAAGTAGAAAGATATGGCCAAATTACAGAAGGAAGTCTGAACATCCTTGGTGTGATGGAAACGTCTGATGGACAGTCGGGCTAGCGACGGACCATTGCCCAAACCTTTGCAAGTGAGGCAGAAGGATGTACTCTAGTTAAGTTTCAAAGAGAGGGCAGACGTATCATCGGGCTAGCGATGGACCATTTCCCAAACCATCGTAGAGGAGGAAGTGAGACCCCATTCAATCTAAGAGTGATGATAAAGCCAACAGACCATCGAGCTAGCGATGGACCATCGACCAAGCCATCATAGATAAGTGTAACGCCCCGAAAATGGATCCCGAAGTGTCACATGGTGCTTGAGGCTACAAGTAGCCCCAAGATAACACTTTGAGCCATTTTCTACCATCAAGCACTTATTTTAAGATAGTTCAGAACATAA
>NW_025850582.1:0-3312 GCF_002878395.1 Capsicum annuum
AGCCATAGACATAAATAACCTTCCATAACTCAATTACCATATCCATCCTCCACAATTCAAAACAACCATACCATGCAAAATAGTCTATAACCCTATTTTTATCACCTTTTAATAACAACAATTACATATAATCCTCTATCACACATATACGTATGGAAAAGAACAAAGGCAAACAATATTCATACCTTAGAATTCACCTCTTGATTATCCAATCTTGTTAGCACAAATAATAGGTGCCGTTCGAAGCTCTCGAGATGACAAACGCAGTTATCGAATTACTTTAGAATTTCTACGGTTGAATCAAAGGTAATTTAAAGGTCAAATCTAGCTAGGATTTGTTCTTTCTCAATGATTGATGATGAAAATGAGCTTTGAACTCACATACATGTATATATACATATATTCCCGTCCATAATATAATAAGAAATTACCAAAATGCCTTTGAAATTTAAATAATGTCATATCTGTCCTTTGGTGGACTGTTTTGGTAAGCTAAAGTAGATCAACCATAACTCTTTTCTCCGGTATTAGATATGGGTGAAATTAGTATCGTTCGAAAGATAATTCAAAGGGCTTTCACTTCATATAAGCTAGGCCACCCAATTCGTCCAGTACAAGGAGTTATGGTCATTTGAAGTTGATCCTAAAAATCTTTTTTGATAGGCTGAAGTAAAATGAGTATAACTCTTTACTCAGACGTTGTATTTGGATTAAACCAATTGCATTAGAAAGAAGACTCAAAGATATTTCTTTTAATAGGTCGCAGCTCTCCCATCTCATTATATTAAGGGAGTTATGATCATTCGAAATTGACCCAAAAATTCAGCTGGTCTCAGTAGTTTGTATGTAGGAAATTTTCCTGCACATTTACTATTCCCAAATATCCCGGCCACCGTTTTCTTGTTTCAAACGTGCTCGATTATATCTAAAACCTATCCATTTTTTGAAATATTTATATTGTTGGAAAGATTATTTAATAACCTTTGCATGAAACCATTGACAGGCAAATTTTGGTATAAATAAAATAACAAAAATTAATTCCATATAAATAAGACCAATACAGGTACTTGAGTACGCCAATACACGTACTTGAATACGGGGTGTTACATCCTTCCCCCCATTAGGAAATTTGTCCTCAAATTTTAGCATAGTTATTCAACCAAAACAAGTTCAAGTCCATCATTAACATTCACATCATCACATAAAATCTATGCATATATAAAAAAAAAAACTTACTTGTTAATGTTCTAACTCTGTTTCTTGAACTTCCTCTTCATCTTTGAACAAATGAGATTACTTAGATTTCATTACTACCTCAGCTTCCCATGTAATCTTTTCTCTTTGAGGATTTCTCCAACGTACTTTCACTGATGCTATCTCTTTATTTCTCATCTTGTTAACTTGGCGATCTAGAATAGAAATAGGCACTTCCTCAAAGGTAAGATCTTCTGTAGCTTGCACATCCTTAGTAGAAGTGATATGTGATGGATCTCCGATGCACTTTCGAAGCATTGACACAGGAAATACCGAATGTACTGATGAGATCTCTTAGGGTCGCTCTAATTCATATGCAACTTGTCCAAACCTTTGAGTGATCTTATATGGTCCTATATAACGTGGAATCAACTTCCCTTTCTTACCAAATCTCATTACCCCTTTTATTGGTGATACCTTCAAAAATACCCAATCACCTATAGAAAACTCTAACCCTCTCTTTCTGCTATCCGCATATGACTCGTGTCGACTTTCGGCTGTTTTCAGTCATTGCTGAATTACTTTAACCTTCTCTATGGCTTGATAAACAAGATCCAGTCCGAACTAAAGAGTTTTACCCACTTCAAACCATCCTATTGGTGATCTACACTTCTTTCCACATAAAGCTTCATATGGTGCCATTTTGATACTTGAATGATCACTATTATTGTAGACAAACTCAGTAAGAGGTAAATGATCATCCCAATTGCCCTTAAAATCTATTACACAAGCTCGTAGCATATATTCAAGTGTTTGGATGGTACGTTCTGCTTGTCCATCTTTTTGAGGGTGAAAAGCTTTACTCAACTTCATTTGTTTTCCCAAACACCTCTCAAAAGACTTCCAAAAGTTTGTGGTAAATTGGGTTTCCCGATTTGATATAATAGAGATTGGCACTCCATGTAATCAGACTATCTCTTTAATGTACAACTTCACATACTCTTCAACTGTGCAAGTGGTCCTAACTGGTAGGAAATGTACGAATTTGGTAAGACTATCAACAATCACCCATATAGAATCAAACTTTTCGGATGTACGAGGCAAACCTATAACGAAATCCATGTTGATCATGTCCCAATTCTAGCTTGGAAGATTAATGCATTGCATATAACCTCCGGGTTTTTGGATCTCAACTTTAACTCTTTGACAATTTGGACATTCAGCTTCAAATTCTGCAATGCTTTTCTTCAAGTCATTCCACCAATACATATTTTTCAAATCTTGATACATTTTGGTTGATCTTGGATGAATGGAATATCTTGAACAATGTGCCTCTGTCATAATCTTCTTTCTTAGCCCGTATACATCCGGCACACACAATCGGTTTTGGAACTGAAGTAATCCTTCTCACGTAAGCTCAAATGCCTTAGTCGCACCACTCTAAATGTTCTCCTTAAGCTGCAATAAAATAGGATCTGCATATGCCATCTTCAGTGATGACGAAGTCATTAACAAGGCAAATGCCATTGTTACAGACATGAGCTTTAGGGAGTTGATAATGGATTTCCATTTTTTCTCCCGTGGCTGAGTAAAGACGAGAAGTACTCTTTTGAAGGTACTTTGTGGGTACTAGACCTTTAACGATATAGTTACTATCTGCACCTGTATCAAAGAGTGTGACTCTGTTAAGAACAAAGTCTTTATTTGCCTCCATGAGAGTGGTGACACCCCTAGGACTTGTGAATCTAGCTTTGGGCGCTAGAGTTGTACCCATTAGTTGATAATATACTCTGTATATTATTGCTATTTCTCGAGTATTATCCTTACTGTTCATGTTTTTTGTTTTAACATTAGGAGTTAAAACATCCATGATATTAGGATCATTAATGTCTACTGAGAAATTAGGGTAACAGTTAAAGTATACTGGGCCATCGGCTAGGTTACTCTGGATAACTCCTAGGAGTGAGTCATCAAAATTTAACAGACGCATATCTCTTAGGATAGCACAAACAGGGATGTCTAGACCCTGTCTAAAGAGTGGCTTAATGGCCACTTGAAAAAGTCCGATATGCAGATAATTAAACTGATTTTTAAATCGGTTTATGTCGAGGTCATTTA
>NW_025850583.1:0-2489 GCF_002878395.1 Capsicum annuum
TGCTCTCTAGCCTCCCTGACATGCCCTGATTGATATTTGGCCCAAATCACACTCGAGCCCTGGGCCCACCCAGAAAATTGTGGAATATAACATATCGATTTGGCTCGAAAATGCCCCATTTTGCCTGTTTAACCACCCAAATAGCCACGCCTACACAAACAAACACCACTAGGCCACTCCCTAGCCTTCCTGACACATCTCGGTAGATTTTTTGCTAGATCACGCCCGGGACCCAAGACCATCCTAAAAACCGTGGACTACAACACACCGATTTTGCTAAAAAATGTTTCATTTACATTGTTTTACCCATTTGACCACCCAAATGGCCCCGTCCACACAAACATACAATACTAGGACGTTCCACAGCCTCCCTGACATACCTCGATTGATTTTTAGACCAAATTATGCTGATCCCGAGCCCACCTCGAAAACCTTGGGCTATAGCACACCAATTTCTCTTGAAAATGCCATGTTTGCACCATTTCGCCTGTTTGACCACCCAAATGGCTCCGCCTACAAAATGGACAACATTAGGCCATTCCCTTAACTCCCTGGCACGTCCCAGTATATGAATTGAAAAAGAAAAGTATTGATCCCACAGGGACTTGATTCCATAATGATTCCATTTTAGTTCACAATTTAGATTCAATTGATGTAACAGTAACAAAAAAGAGAGTTTGTAATTTATAACTAAAGAAAAGTAAAAATTACGTAAAGTAAAGATCTTGAAACAATCAATAGGAAAAAACCAAGAGTTAAAGCAGTTTGAACACTCATACTATGGTAAAGGGGTATCAACAGGTTGTCTTGGCGAAGTCTGAGTATTCAAGATAACCAAGTCGTGCGCGCTATTGGGAGGCAACCTAAAATTTTTATATTCCAGAAAATTATTTATTTTTGTAGTTAGGTTCTAGTTCAAAGAAGGTGGAATCGATACATCCAGCCAAGTGCTCCTAATGACATTTTTTGAAGGGCTATCATAATTGTGATAAGTCGTCAGCTCTGTCGTTAGAAACAACAGCTCTGAGGCAAGTTTTGTTAAGGATGACAAAATTTGTGATAAGCTATCAAAATTGTGACGGCTTATCAGAAATGTCATCATGAAAAGCCCAACATTAGCTGAAATTGTGGTCCAAATTAAAAAGACCCAACACAGCCCACAGCTTGGCCTTTCCACCTTCCCGCTTAGTTTTTACTACCTTTAAGTTATTCTCTTTCCATCTTTGGTCTATTTTCTTCCCTTTTCAAAGTCTCTCCAACTAAAACAAAAGAAAGTTTCCTTGTATGTGTGGGTTTGCAATCAAAATCAAGAATCTCTCTTTATTTCTTTTTGCTCGTGTAACCACATAAAAGGCTCCCATCAGGTCTTGAAATGGAACCCAAAGGAAAGAACTCAAAATCTACAAATAAAGTGACCAAGGGAAGTGTACCTCGGAGACTCTTCAATCAAGAGTCTGATTATGAAGAGGAAGAGCCTCTACTCAGGAAGCAAAAGGAGAAGCAAAGCACTAAAAAGACTCTATCACCCTCACCATTTGAGGTGGAAGAGAGTGAAGAAAGTGACTCTGAGCCAACAATATCTGAGCATACAACTTCTGAGGAGATAATCTCTGAGCAATAAGAGTCTGAACATGCTAAATCTGAAGAGCATGATTCAGATCATCCTGATTTTGAGGGGTATGAGTCTGAGGGACCATCAACTGAGTCCCCTTTTTCTGAGCCACAAGATTATAAAGACTCTCAAATTGGGGAACTATGGTCAAATGCAAGAATCCTGAAGTCCGAGATGGAACTAGATGGAACATTCCCAAAGCTCAGAAAATCTTCTTTGATGGGATTTGCAGAACCAACAGAAGAGCTGTCAGGAGGACAATCTTTGTGGAGAAGAGAATCATCACTAAGGGGTTGAGCAGGTACCCGGAGGTGGAGCAGAAATTTCATGGCTATGATTTGGGATGGACTACACGAGGAGGAAATTCATTTTTCCCTACACTAGTTAAGGAGTTCTATGAAAACTACCAAGCTCTCTTGGAAAACATGTGTGGAGAAGGAGAGAAAGCAGCTGACCAAACTTTGTTGGATAATGTTCCAATACGGGGTGTAATGGTGGATGTTTATAAATCAACAATCAACAGGTTCCTTCATGGCCCAAACTTTACCCCTCAAGCTATTTCACCTACTTTCTATGCCCAGTTGAAGCATCAGGAAAATCAGCGGAATTGGTTAGCCACACTCATAGCCGATGGAGAACTGGAATGGCTAACAAATCTGGGTAAAGGATCTTCAAGGCCTCCCTAATTTCAGAGGCACGATTTTCGTAGGCTATTGTACGTATGTGGTTGATGCCCACAGATGGTGATAATATTCTCGAGGATGACAGAGCAATATTAGTCACAAGTTTTATGGCTAACCTCAAATTAAACTTTGGAGAGATTATCACCAAAGAGATAAAAATTTGGGTCTCAAGGTCTGATATAGAATATCCCTTC
>NW_025850584.1:0-6819 GCF_002878395.1 Capsicum annuum
GTTGGGGGTATTCTGAATATTTTTTCTCTTAGATTATTTTGATACCACAACTTAAAATACTATTGGAACTTCATTTACCCTAGTATTCTCAATCAAACACACTCTAAACACTCTCAAATCGCTCCCAAGCTTTTGGTTCAAGAAATGACTAGGTTTCCTCAAGGTGATTCAATTAGGGGCTTTCAAGAGTAAATCTCTCCGTTTTCCTTGGTGTCTAAGGCATGTTACTCCTCCCTTATTGTTAGTTCAACTAAAATCATATTTTCATGGATAGTTTTCATGATATTATTATTGTATTATTTGGGTTTTGAAATATACGTTGGGGGTTTTGGTTGTTCTTGGTTGGATAATGTTTTTCCATATTTTTCTTATGGTTTTCATGTTATTATTATGGTTTGAACATATGGTCGTATAGGAATGGTTAATTTATACTTGGTTTTTGGTTTTGGAAATCTTATGCCCTCAACATGCTTGTTTAAACGTCTATGAGAATGATTTTGTTACATAGTTTGACTATTATTGAAAATTTTGCATTGTATAATATTGTAATGGAACCTAAATTATTTTGGTTGATTTTTAAAGGTTTGGAAAGGCCTTGGTGGCAATGATTTGGTTAAAGATGGTTTTGAAAACCTTGTGGGATACAATGGAATACCCTAAGTGAGTAATCTATGAAAACCTTGTGAGGTACACAGGAATCTCCCAAGTGAATTTAATGATAGAGTTTTGAGTATATAGGAATCCACTAAGTGTTGTATTATGACATTTCTTGCAATTTATAGTTGGTATACCGATACCACTTCATAATGCCTTGGTAATTAACTTTCGAAATTGGTGATTTAGTTACTGTAGTACCTGTTCTTTTTCTTAGCTTAAAAATCCTCTCAAGAATGTTAGAACTTTCTTTGAAATAATAATTCATTCTTATACACGTTCTATTTCCATAATTTTCACTTTCTATCACATGGAAAATTGAATAAGCTTTCCATCGATATATAATTCGCCCAAATCCGACACCCGGGCAAAGAGTTAGGTCCTTTTTGTGACACAGTGTTTGACCTAAGCCTTCAGCGCGTCGCGGAGATAGCTCAAATGGAAATTTTTAAATTCCAGTGTTGCTCCGAGATACTGATGTGTCATACCAAACTTCTAGTTCATAGACTAGGTGGCAACGCAATAGCTCCGTATCACACCACCGTGCAGTTTCCCAATTATCAATTTCCAGTGACGCGGTGCGATAACGCCGCGTTGTGCCAAGGGCCCAATTCAAGAAATTTTACTGAAAATTAAATTACATGTCCAGGGTTAAAAGGATCAATTCCCTCCCCCCCCCCCCTATATAAGCTTTCAAACACGGGATTTGACCTTTATTCATCCAAAATATTGATGTTTTTCTCAAATACTCTCAAGAACTCAAGCTAGGGTTTTCATAGAAGGTCCAATTTCAAGAAGGTTTCACCATCAATCTTCATGAAATCATGAACTAAGGTATGCATATTGTTCATTCATGGGCTCCTTTCATCTATGAAATCCAAGAATCCCTTTTCTAAACTCAAGTTATGAATTTTCTATATGTTTTTATGTTTTGGCTGCTCATGTTCATGTTTGATAGATGTGAAATTGAATTCTACTCCATGACTGTTGATAGTTTCTATGTGAGTTTAATTACTATAGCCATAGATTCATGCAACCCTAAGATTTAAATCCTTGAATGATGAAATTAGAATTGAATAATCATGTTTGCATGTATCATGTCTGTCATATAGTTGATTAAATGCCTAGATGAAGGAATATTGTCTAACTAACATGATATCATGAAATCCCCATGTATGCACAAGATCATGCCTATTACATGTTTGATGAAATGCTCCTATGAAGGTAGTATGTATTATGATGATAGTCAAGTCTTCAAGTAAATCATGTTATCTTAGTTTCCTTCTATCTAGTCCTGGGGGTACTTATACCCAAAATATTAGCTGTGTGCCTAGATCCATATCATATTTTCACGATACTCTCAGTCAAGATATGAACTCTTAGACTTCATATAGTCTTATGACTCAGAAAAAATCTCCATGATCTCATGACTCAGTCAGTTGTCAGATATCAGTAGTATTTCATCAGCCACGAAAATTTAGTAACTCAGTCCACGCTCAGTTCAGTTTAGTAAATCATGTTCAGTGTCCATTCAGATAGGAGTAGGAATTATCATCAAGTGAACCCAAGGATGGGGACTCACCTGTTATATGAGGGTGTGATTCTTAGAAGAAATCCTTGCGTTCCAGAACTATGTAGCCAACATAGGTTGAGACATCGTAGCCTGCTATATGAGGGTAGATGAGGTGCATTAACCTTTTATGTGAGGGTTCCCACTGTTTTTGCTAGAGTTACCTGTTATATGAGGGTTACTCACATGTTGTCCTTACCAGCTGCGCTGTATTGACACCCTTCTAATCAGGGCATAGATTGGACCCCAGCTCAGCTATTATAGAACATTTGGGGCATATCGGTTAGATACTACTTCCCACAGTTTTATGTTACAGAATTAGGACTGTCAGATACACTCAATCAGTCTCAGTAATAGAACTCAGGTAGTTTTTCAAATTTTAGGACTGTTAGACACAGTCAACTTTGACATAGTAGGAACTCAAATTGTTTCATTAGATTCAGGACTGTCAGACACAGTCACCCATATTATCAGTTATATTCATATACAGTCATTTATGTCATGTTATCATTATCCAGACTCAGTAGTCATGCTACCACGATATCAGTATCATGTTATCACGTTGTCAGTTACAGTTGTGTATTTATGTATACATTCTCACGGTCATGTTAGACAGTCAGTTAGCATTGATCATGCATGCAAACACTTGCATATAGCCTATCTCATATGTATACTCAGTACATTTTATTGTACTGACGCATTTGTACTGTGGTGATTTCTTTTTATGTTATACCATAAGTTCAGAGACACGAGTTCCAAATCAGCAGTAGATTTCAGATTCAACAATCAGAGTAGAACTGAGTCCTCATCCTTTGAGGACATAGCTAATAGACCTCAAAAGTGTTATGATTAAGGTTGATACATATTAAGGCCTCAAAAGTGTCCTAGCTAATAGACGAATCAAAACATTTTCTTACCAATTGAATTATTTAGAAGGATATTGGTATAGTCAAATTCAAATGAGCCTATCTATCGTTATGCTATAAATTTCTGAGCTCGTGAAACACCAACAGATAGATAATTTAATCATATTTCCAAAGATACCAATATTGCCTAAATCCGATATCAAAGCAAAACGTTATGCCTATTTTACTCCAGCATGTCAGCCTGGAAAACTGACTGACGATATTCGTGATAACTTATCACAAGTCTGATGAATCATCATGAATGTCGTCAGCCTTAGGCAGAAACCAGCCCCCAGTGATGACATTTTATGATAAGTTATCACAAGTGTGACGAATTATCACGAATGTCGTTAGCCTTAGGAAGAAATCCATCAATTCCAGCCCCCCAGTGACGACATTTGTGACGACTTATCACAAGTGTGATGACTTATCACGAATGTTGTCAGCCTTAGATTTTCAGCAACTAGGAAGCAGTTTAGTAAGGGTATTTTGGTCCTTTTTCTTCACTTTCCATGATTTATAACCCTCAAGGAGCATATTATCTTTCATTCTCTTTAGTTAAACATCTCAAAAATTCTCTCATACACTCTCAACCACAAGATTAGAGTTTCCTCTCAAGATCATCTCCTCAAGAACAAGAACATTCTCTCCCAAAGGGGTTAAACCCTAGTCAAGAAAAATCAAGAGCAAGCTTAAGGATTTCTTCAAGAACCTTTAGAAATATTAGATCTCTTTCAAGATTCAATCACTAAGGTATGCGTAGTGTTCATCCATGGATCCCTTTCATCCATGAATCTCAAGAATCATGTTTTAAATTATAAATTATGATTTCGTTGTTGTGTTATGACTATAGTCGTGTCGATAATTGTTGTTTGGATTCAAGGTTGTATCTTGATATATTTTTCATGAAGCATGTGAGTAGGTTAGTTAAAACCCATGAATTTTGGATGGATTAAGATTGTCAACTTGATAAGTACACCTATGCCCAAATTGTGCATGTAAGGTGTTTGATAAAAAGCCAAGAATGATAGAATCCATGTTTTTATGACTTAATAGTGCTTAAATGACAAGTTCATGTTCTATTCTTTATGATTCCACATTTACTCCACGTTATTGTTGTGTGTTATTATTGTGATATAGAATGAGCATGATATTGAAGCAATGCGAGTATATATATGTTGTGCGCATCCCCTTTCATGCATAAAATATTGAGAACCAAGTGTAGTATGAAATCCCCTACTTATGATATTGTGAATTGTGGACTCTATTCTTATGATCAAGTCAGTCATATGTGTCAAATTCATTCCATTGAGTCCTAGGGGTACTTGTACCCGAAAAAAAAATATAGCCGCGTGCCTAGAGCCATGTCATATTATCATGATACTCTCAGTCAAGCCATGATTTATAGAGCTCAGTCAGTCATGTGACTCAGGAAATCTAAAAAATCTCATGATCTGAGTTAATTCTCAGATAATAGTACTATTGCATCAGTCAACAGAAGTCAGTTACTCAGTCCATGTACAGTCAGTTAATCATGTTTAATCTCTTCAGATGGGAGTAGAAGTTAGCACTGAGTGAACCCAAGGATGGGAACTCACCTACCAGATAAGGGTGTGATTCTTAGTAGTCATCCTTGTGTTCCAGAACTACGTAGCTAGCGTAAGTTGAGATATCTTAACCTGTCAGATTAGGGTGATGAGGTGATTTGACCTGTCATACCAAGGTCCCACTATTCTCATTAGAGTAACCTACCAGATAAGGATCACTCACAGTTTGTCCTTACCAGTGGCGTGGTATTGACACCCTTCCAATCAAGGCATAGATTGGACCCCAGCTCAGCTATTATAGCACATTTGGGGCATATCAGTTAAACAACTACCTCCCATAGTTTTAGTCTTAGTTTCAGTAAAAGAACTCAGATAGTTCTTCAGATTTCAGTATACCAAAACTATCAAATATAGTCAGTTCAACTACAGTGCGAATCTCAGGTAGTTCTATCAGATTCAGGACTGTCAGACACAGTCATCCATGTTATCAAAAATTCCATTATTAGTTATGTTAGATATCAATAAACCATGTATTAGAGTACAGATCTAGATATCACATATTCATTATCTCAGTTACTATGTATGCATGTTTGCACTCTCACGTTCATATTAGTTAGTCAGTTAGCACTACTCATGCATTTAAGACCTTTTGTATATAGCCTACCTCACTCATATACTCAGTACTTTTATTGTACTGATGCATTTGCTCTATGGTGCATTCTTTTATGTTACACCATAGGTTCAGATACACAAGTTCCAAATCAGCAGTAGCAGTCGCATTTCAGTATACAGAGTTGCAGTGAGTCGTCTTTATTCGAGGACGACATGATTTGACTTCATTTATTTTCTTTGGATAGCTTTCAATTTACGGAGTTATTTGGACAAATATTCCTTCAACTCTTTACTCAGACAGTATTCAGAGGCTTTCAAATTTAGTTCAGATTTGATTCAGACTTTAGTTGTTTTGGGTACTCGTTATCCCATATGGATATTACTATTTATTAGATAACTTATTCAGTTGAACCTTATGGCCTATTCTTTATGTTTTCCGCATTTTACATGTATATTATGCAGTGTACAAGTACAGATATTAGTCATGGGTTAGTTTCAAAGTTCTAGAGTTCATTAACCTTAGGCAGGGATACGACGATTAAAGAGTATTCTCTCAGATTTACTCAGCTATCCAGATATTCCCCTCATGTGGTTGATGACAATAGGGCCAATATGATCAAGTTCGTGTCAGGGGTGAATGTGTAATATCCCGATCATTCCTTAAGCCTAAATTTATCTTTCTGAATAAATATATATGACTTCCAAAGTGATTGATGTTTAAACCATGTTTTATTTCTCTAATTTCCATTTTTTTTATGTAGAGCATTGAATAAGCTTTCCATCTATACCAATTTCATCAAAATCTGACATTAGACGAAGGAGTTATGGGCGTTTTACTAAACGGTATCAGAATACCCAGGTTTGACGGTCGACCTGGTGGACCGTCAGGTCCTTGGTGGACCGTCAAGTGCCCCTTCAAGACAAGGCAGTATCTCCTATTTTAGAATGTTGTGTGACGGTTAAAGTGGTGGACTGTCACAAAGTTGACGGATCATCAAGGTATCCATCAGACCGAGACAGAATGTCTCATTTCTGGCCCTCAGGTGACGGACGACTTGGTAGACCATCACTTTTCTGACAGACCGTTAGGTCAGCCATCACATTGAGGCAGAACGTTCCAGTTTTGGCGTTCGATTGACGGACGACTTGGTGGACCATCAGTCCCTCTGACGGACCATCAGGTCGACCATCATAGGCCCATATCAGCAATTTTCAACTCTTTTCAAAAGCGCATTTTGGTCATTTTCTCTCCTTTTAAGCCCTATATATATATATATATATATATGTATAGAAGAGAGGATCATTTTTCTCTCTTTTCTCTTTAATCTTCCAAGAAATATCTAGAAACCTAGGATTTCTTCGAAGATCCAAAATCCAATTTTCTTCTAAATAAATTCAAGAATCCTCCATAATGATTCAAAGTGATTCAAAAACTGAGTTCCCCAAGTCAAAGGCATCAAAGATCTTGGCTCAAAAGTGTTAATAAGAAGTTCCAAACAAGTTTCTACATCTTCAAAATCAAAATCCAAGG
>NW_025850585.1:0-2434 GCF_002878395.1 Capsicum annuum
GTACCATGTTTAGAAATAATAAAAACTAGAGAACCATGGAACTTCATAATCTCTTGAACAAACAACCTTGCATAGTCCTCCATAGAATAATTAGTCCTCACTGATAAGAAGTGAGCAAATTTAGTCATCCTATAAACAATAACCCAAATTGAACCAAACTAGTTTCGAGTCCTTGGAAGACCGGTAACAAATTCCATATTTACCGTTTCCCATTTCCATATAGGAAACTCGATTTCTTGAGACAACCGACCAGGCTTCAAGTTCTCCACCTTAACTTGTTGATATACCATGAACTTAGCCACATAGTTAGTCATATCTCACTTTAAGTTATTCCACTAATAGATCTCCTTAATGTCATGATATATTTTCATCGAACCAAGATGAACCAAATAACACTATTCATGAGCTTTAGCCAAAATTCTATCTGAGAACCCATCTATATCGAGAATAAACAACCATTCTTGGTACCTCAATATGCCATCACCCCCAATATCAAATGCCATCACCTTCTGTTTAACCACATTATCCTTGATTCACATCAACATAGGGTCTAACACCTACTTCTCTTTTACCTCAACACCTAGAGATGATTTTTCCACCTTATGCACAAATACACCACCATCTTCAGAATCTAAGAGACGAACCCTAAGATTTTCCAAACGGTGAATATCCCTAACCAAGTCTTGCTTCTCCTTTTCCACATAGGATAGAATCCCCATAGATGTTCTACTAAGAGCATCTGCAACCATATTATCCTAACATGGGTGATCGTAGAGACTTATGTCATAGGTCTTGAGAAACTCAACTCATCTCCTTTGCCTAAGATTCAACTCCTTTTGGGTGAACACATATTGCAAGATCTTATGATCTGAATAGATATCGACATGGACCCCATATAAATAATGATGACAGGTCTTAAATTCAAATACTACAACTAGCAAGTCCAAATCATGAGTCGGATAATTCTTCTCATGAATGAGAAAAGACTAAATAACTCTTTTAAAAAAATAAAGAAAAACACTGATACCAGTCATAACGACTAAGGTAACGATTCATTAGGTTAGGTAAAAAGTCGTGTCCTAGACTCATTGTCAGAGGTTCTACACCTTGGTGCAACAATGACATCCCTCCGTATGACTCGTTGGTCCTGATAATGGGTCATTAGAAGGAGCCGTTGTTAGGGACTTGATTTATGAATTTCCTTCTATTGTGATGGTGGATCGACCTAATGAATCATTATGAATGATAACGAGTCATATGCTGGGCTCATCACCGTTGAAATGAAGCTTGGGATCCCTCATTAATGTGGTAACGACTTCATACAACGACTCGTTATGTCTGAAAATGAGTTATTGAGAGAGTCGTTATCAGTTGCAGTTGAAAGCCCCTTAAGCAAATATTTTAGAACTTCTAGAGCTCAAAAAATGTAGGGTATTACATGTCTCCTTTTTTTCCAAATTGTATGTTTTCAAGCTTACCGACTGAATAAAATCTACTTGCTTGGTCACTAACATAATTAGGTGTTTAAAAGGATTCTAGACTTTATATATCATTGAAATTAAATGAGTTATTTCCCTAGATAGTTTTCAAGGTTCCAATCAATTATATAGGTTTCCACGACTAAACTTGCTTATTCTCACTTTTAACCGTGGACTTCTTATACAAATTACTTGCTATAATCTTATTTACAAAAGATTTTTAACACATATCAAGTCATTCTAAATAGCCATAATTCATTTTATATCCTAAGTTTAGTTATAAAACATTGAAGACATAGTAACATGAATTATTTATATTAATGATCAAGGAAACTTAGTCATTTTATTTATATTTGGTAAGTTGCCATAGTTTTATAATATTTGTCCCTATATATAGTTTGCAACTCCTCAATCTCAAAATCAGAGCCACAAAGATACTATTATTTGGAATCATGAGGAACTTCTCAAGCATAGTTGTCTTTCTCTTTTCCCTTTTCATTGTTCTCAGTAAGTTCCATTTTAATTTACATAATCTTTTCAATTAAATAAAAACATATAGTGACCCTATGTAGAACAATTAGTTCATCATTTTTAGAACAATAAAAAAGTAAAATATTTATTATAGTATGTCTTGTAAAGTTTGCAGTATTTTACTAATTAAAGCAGAATGACGATTAGTTTTCAAATTTATAGGATGTTATTCTATTCTTTTGTACATGATGGAATGGTCTAACCGAATTTTTGTTATGATGGATCATCCTACTATTGTTTTGACTATAGGTAAAAATAAACGATTATTATTGAAAAAATGAATAACCTTGATTTGATGTAATCTAATGAAGTGGTCACATGAATATGTAAAATTCACCTATTAACATTGTGGTCATTGGTTACAAATTTTATTTCTCCTAGCGAATTAATTGTTTCTCCTTTCTTTCTTTGTCCAAACAAATTAA
>NW_025850586.1:0-5779 GCF_002878395.1 Capsicum annuum
TCTGACCACAAAAACTTAACTTTCTTCTGAGTCAATTTGGACATGGGAGATGTAATAAAAGAAAACCCTTCAACAAACCAACATTAATAGCCAGCTAAACCCAAGAAACTCTTGATTTATGATTGTGAAATAGGTCTGGGACAGTTTCTCACTGCCTTAGTGTCTTGAAGATCAACCCTAATGCCATAACTAGAAATAATATAGCCAAGGAAAGCTACTGATCTAAGTTAGAATTCACACTCACTAAATTTAGTGAATAACTGGTGAGGTCTAAGAGTTTGTAACACTATTCTGATATGGTCTGCATGATTATTTTTGCTATAGGAGTAAACAAAGATGTCATCAATGAAGACTATAATGAAAATGTCCAAGTACCACTTGAACACTCAATTCATCAAGTCCATGAATGCTGCTGGGGAATTTGTGAAACCAAAGGACATAACGAGAAACACAAAATGACCATACCGGGTTTGAAAAGCTATTTTTGGAATGTCACATTCCCTGACCCTAAGCTGATGATAGCCTGATATGAGGTCTATCTTGGAAAAATAGCTAGCACCCTAAAGTTGGTCAAACAAGTCATCAATTCTAAGAAGTGGATATCTGTTCTTGACTGCCACTTTATTCAACTGACGGTAGTCTATGCACATTTTGAGAGAACCGACATTCTTACGCACGAATAGAATAGGTGCACCCCACGGGAAGATGTTAGGTCTAATGAATCCCTTATATAGGAGATCCTTTAATTGTTCTTTTGACTCCTTGATTTTTGCTGGAGCTATTTTGTATGAAGGAATAGATATGGGTTGAGTGTCTGGGAGAAGATCTATTCCGAAGTATACTTTCTTTATGGGTGGAACTCTGGGAAGATCTTAAGGAAACACATCTGGAAATTCCCTCACTACTAAAACTAAATCAAGAGTTGGAGTTTCGAAATTTGACTCTTTGACTCGAACAAGATGGTAAATACACTTTTTTGATATTATCTTCTTGCTCTCAGGTATGAAATCAACTGACTTCTAAGGGTTAGGGTACTACCCCTCCATTCAAAGACTGGTTAATTTGGGAACTTAAAATGCTCTATTTTATTTCTAAAATCAACTGAGGCATAGCATGAGTGGAGCCAATCCATTCTGAGAATGATGTCAAAATCAATAATTTGTAACTTTATGAGATCAACTGAGGCAACTTTCTAAGATATTGTGATCGGACAGTTCCTATATACCTGTCTGGCTATAATGGAAAAACCAACAGGGGTAGACACTGAATAGGGCTTTGCTATAGTTTTGGGACTGACTCCAAAATTGACGGCTATATATGGAGCTTTAAAAGAAAGGGAAGCTCCAGGGTCTAGTAAAGCATAAACATATAAGTGAAAGACCTGCAACATACCAGTAACTATGTCAAGAGAATTTTCCTAAACTTGGCAGGACTAAAGAGAATATAATCCGTTCAAACACTGACCACTGGTAGCACTGGAAGCGGTACCCTTCTGAGTTGTGCGACCAGATGGAACTGACGACTGATTGGACTAGCCCTGTGGGTGTAAATCCCTACCTTTCTGAGCAACTACCTAAAACTCCCAAATATAATGGTCTAGCTTATATCAATTGAAGCACACATCACTACCCTCTATACTTTCACCTTGATAGTGCCCACCATACTTTTGACATAGAGGGTTCATATGACACTGCTAACACTGCCTTGGGACTTAAAACCTGGTTCTCTATCCCTGTTATCATTTCTAAATTTGGGTACTGGGGCACTAGATGAAGAGGGTGCTGGGTATGAAAATCTCTAATGAAACTGAGAAGGGTTACCACCTTCTAACCTTAGTTGATTGAAATTAAAACTATCCATTCTAGCTCTCTTGTTTCCTCTCTCCCTCTCTTTAATCTTCTTCTACTTAACTCGTTGAGCATGGACTATCAACCTAGACAAGTCCATCTCCCTAATCAGCATTATGGTCCTGCACTCCTTGACCACACTATCAGATATGCCATGCACAAACTTATTCATCGTGGATCTGTTGTCAGCTACTAGATGAAGAACATATCTAGCTAACTGAGTAAACTTAAGGGAATACTCCTTCACGCTTATGCTTCCCTGCCTCAAGTTAATAAATTCAAACACCTTGGCCCCCCTCAACTTCAATGAGAAGAATCTGTCTAAGAATGTTGTGGTAAACTCTTTGTAATACCCTAGGAAATTTTTCATTGAAATTTTGTACGTAAACGTGTTGGGTTCTATCTTCTAAAATGAATTATAAATTTTCCATGCGGAATGTCTTACATTATACCCACCATTACGTAAGTATCAAATAAGCTTTCCAACAATATATACATCATAAAAAACGGACACTCGAGTGACGAGTTATGAACACTTTGATCGAACCATGAATAGTAGTGAACAGTAAACCGTGCAGGAAAAAGTACTGAGGCTTGGCGTATTTTTTTCTCCAACTTTAAATGATCATAAATCCTTGTACAAAATGATCTGGGTGATCTACTATATATCAATGGAAATATCTGCGAGTCCTCTTTCTAATAAAATTGGCTTCATCCAATTTGTCTATCGGAGCAAAAAGTTATAGTTAATCTACTTCAGCCTATCAAAAGTGAATTTTTGGGACAACTTCAAAAAATCATAACTCCTTGTACACAATAATCTGGGTGAGATAATATATATCAAAGAAAAGGTATGGGATTCCTCTTTCTAATGAAATTGGTTTCATCCAATTTGGATATCGGAGTAAAATGTTATGGTTGATCGACTTCAGATTATCAAAATAGTCCACCAAAGGACAGATTCAAGAATTATTTATTTAGAAGCGTTTTGGTCATTCCTCCTCACCCAAAATCCATCCAAAACCTATATTAAAGCCTTAGAAACATTATATGTTATTTTTCATCAAATTCCTTCAACAAGAAAACCGTAAGCTCCTACATCCAATTTTAAGAACCTCCAAAGTTCACCATTAATTCTGCAAATTTATTCAAGATTCCAAGTTCCTTGTTCAAGAACTCCAAGAACCATCATTCAAAGGCATGATTAACATTCCAAAATGAGTATCAATCTAAAGTTCATCATTCAAGGTATGTGGGGTTTTTCAGCAGGAACTCTCTTTCGTTCTTGTGCCCAAAAGTAATTTTCTTTACAAAGCCATGATTTTTATTTGATTTTTATGAATTTGAAGCATGAACCCATATCTTATGATGATTATTATAAAATCTTGAAGTTTATAATTTTGAAAGATGAATTTACATGTGTGGAGATATAAAGCAAGGATCTTGAATGATATTTATCATGATTTTAATATTTGGGTCATGAATCCCCATTGGAAATTGTGTTTTTTTGAGAAAGTGTGTGTTATAAGCACGTTGATGTTGAATATTTGAGATATTTTGAATGATTTGACCTTTTGGTATTAATGGAGTTTTTTTGAACTTGAGTGTGAAAGAAATCCACAACGTGGTTGATTTTGATAGATGGAAAGTATGATGGCTCCCGATGTATATTTATATATTACTGAAATTGTTTTGTTATGGATTGTCTTTTAAATGATCTGAGCTAAGTCCGGGAGAAATCTTTAGCACCGAGTGGGAGGTATAAAGAGACCTTACTTTTCTAGAACTACGTGCCCCCATAGGTGTGAGCCTGAGGCTGATTTATATAGTGATCACTATTTTGTGTGGATTTGATATCGATAGTCCTACTCTGATGGCAAGGATCTCCCCAACGCGGGTTGTATGTTGGACTCAACGGAGCACACATGGTTTTTGTCTGTTATAGGATCTCCCAGTATGTCTATGTTTTCTTGTGTCTGTGGTGAATGGTGAAGGGATTTGAAAGTGGAATGGTGAAAGTATCTCTTTTGAAAGATTTAAATGCTATTTACATTATGAGAATTTATATTCTTGATTAATTAAAAGCGATTGACAAATTATATAATAACTCACATGTATTATTGTACTTATTTCATCCTCTTATGATTATGATGACTTTCTTTGGGCGATGTGAATCTTTCATACATCCTGCATATTTCTTATAAATATTTATGATAATGATGTTTATACAACTACATACACCCCATACACTCGGTTTCTTTCTATGGTACTGACCCATATCTTCGGATGTGGGCTACATTTTCTTGAACTATAGGTTCAGGTGCTCAGTTCTAGGTTTGACAGTGATTCTTTGAGCACGATGTTCTACATCCTCTGTTGTGGTGAGTCCTCATGTTCTGAGGACGTGATGTCTGATGTTGGCTTCACGGAATTGTTTACATTTGATAACTGAGTATGAGTCAGTTGGGGCATGTCTTAATGGCTCGCTGGTTTTATTGATTATCTTAGTGGCATGTCAGACTATACAGTGTTGGGAGTTGACTAATAAGTCATATTTTGTTATCTTTCTAAAATTCTTTTATTCTTGGATGATGATTACTCTATTGATATTTGAGGGTTATTTATGGAAACCCCATTGATTTGTGTTAAACTGAATAAAAATGGCTCAAAGCGTTAGCTTGGGGCTACTTGTAGCCTTAAGCACTGTGTGACGCTCTGGGACCCATTTTTCGGAGAGTTACAACTTGGTATTAGAGCCTAAGGTTTTAAGGTGTCCTAGGGAGTTTGACAAGCTGCGTTAAGTAGAGTCTTGATCTTCGGTGTGTAGGGCGCCACATCTATGGGCAAGAGGCTACAAGACATTTTAGGAAAAAGTATGATTGTTTCTTTCAAAAGTCTATCATTCTTAAAGTGTCTCTCTCTGCTATTGATTCGTGCTTTCCTCTTTCAAAAATATGCCTCCACGTCGAGCAAGAAGAAATAATGATGGTCAGCGACCTCAACTCGCTGACCCATTGAATGAAAATGTGTCTCATACTGAATTTCGGGCAGCCTTTCAGGCGCTGGCCCAAACTGTTACTGCAAATATTTAGGCCAACCCAGCCTCAGCTCCACAGCAGCAGGGAGGTGATTCAGCTACTGCCATGATCCGTGACTTCATGTGAATAAATACGCCAGAATTCTATGGGTCTAAGTCTGATGAGGATCCACGGTTGTTTTTAGAGGAGGTGCAGAAGATTACTCAGGTGATGCATGTATCTGAGGAACATAGTGTGGAGTTGGCTATGCATAGGTTAAAAGACCTTACTTATGACTGGTTTGTTGCTTGGAGGAAAGGTAGAGGTGAGGGAGCTATCCTTACAACTTAGCAAGAGTTCTAAGATGCATTCCTGAACATGTTTTTCCCTTTGGAGATGAGAGAGGTGAAGGTGGAAGAGGTTATGAACCTGCGACAGGGCTCTATGACTGTTAGGGAGTACTTTCTAAAGTAAAATCAGTTGGCCAAGTATGCTCCTAACTTAGTGGTTGATAATCGGGCTAGCATGAGTAAGTTTATGACTAGAGTGTCTAGTTATGGTTAAGGAGTGTAGGCCTACTATGCTGAATAGTGAGATGAATCTTTCTAGGATGATGAATCATACCCAACATATTGAGGTAGACAATATTAAGTAGAGAGATAGAATGAGACAAAATAAGAGAGCTAGGTCCCAGTAGCACAGATAGGGTCAGACTAGATCACAAGGAGGGAGTCACCCTCAGTATCAAGATCGTTCATCTATGCCAGCACCGTCATCTGCTAGTGCTTCCATTCCTAGATGTAGGCAGGAGCAAGGTAGCAGGTCATATGCATCCAGGTCCCAGTACAGTGCTGGCAGTAAGCTAAATTATCCGTTGTGTCCTAAGTGAGGTAGGGCTCATTCGGGTGAGTCTTT
>NW_025850587.1:0-695 GCF_002878395.1 Capsicum annuum
ACTTGGGCTATATGAAATGTTTTAATGAATTACTAAAAATATTTATAAAATTAAGTTAGTTAGTTACATGTAAAGGATTGAAATTGTAGCATCATAGTTGTGACTCTAACCTTAAATGCTAGTAAGTCAAGAGTTAAAAACCAGTCTCCCTTGCTGTTATGCTAGTCAAATGTTTTAGGTAGGCATAGGTCGGGTTGGTTTGGTTTTTTATTGAATAAAAATCATATCAATTATGTTGGTTTATTAAAACTATAAATCAAATCAAATCAACATAAAATCGTTTTTTTCGGTTTAGATTTTAGTCGGTTTTTTCGGATTTTCGCGGTTTTTTTTAATAATCTTTATTTCTTACAATTATATTGTGATTGAAGATTAGATCAAGTATGTTTTCACTCATGTGCTAATGAAAAAACTCAATTATGAAAAAATAAGGAGCGAAAAACTCTCTTGAAACTAAAAAATAAGATGAGAGTGAAACGTTTAAGTTTTAAGCTTATATTGGGTATTGGATCATTTTATTAGTAATTAATGGACAAATATTACAACTTAATTAATATATATATATACAAGCGCACCTACTTTCTAAATATTGAAAATTAATAAAACTAATTGAAAAAGTATATTATAATTAATATTTTACGTATAAAAAGTTAAATTATATATATATATATATATATATATATATATATATATAT
>NW_025850588.1:0-1526 GCF_002878395.1 Capsicum annuum
TCGTGAAGTCTTGCCAAAATGACCAATCAAACTCTTCTTTTCTTTTTCTTGAAACTTTACGAAGAAAAGAAAATAACAAATTGTCAAAAGAATTGATGAAAATCTTTTTGAATTTTCAGCTTTAAAATGTCTATACAAAATGAAACCTACGATTATCAAAGAAAAATCTTTTTGGATTTCCAATTTTGCATTTCATACGTAAATAAAACTTAAAACTATTAAAGAAAAATATTTTTGTAGTTTTCTCTTGAAGATGTATATGAAACACCAACTCTAAATGAAGAGTGAATAATATAGTTTTTGAATTTTTGATCCCCGAACCCACAATAGGTTGCCTACGTATCTCACTCTCGAGAGAGGAGAATCAGGGGTGCGTAGTTCGTCCAGATTGGAAAATTAAGGATTATAGAACAAACAAAATCTTGACTTAAGAGACATGACTGAACGATGAAAATAAAATCTTTTTGGGCTTTTAATTTGACATTTCATACAAAAATGACACCAACAACTATGAAAGAAAAATCTTTTTGAAATTTTCGAATTATGAATGCATGGTAAAGGAATAAAAAGAAAATCTTTTTGATTTTTTTTTTTTTTGAGAAAATGAGGGAAAAAGGTGAAAAAATATTTTTGAATTATTGAATTGTGGAAAAAATCAAAAGCCACAAAGAACTCTGAAAACTTGCGAAACACTATTTTTACTTTCCGACTCACTTTTTTTTCTTTTTTTTCAACATTTTCTAGCATACACACTTTATTTCTAACATATGGTTTTCCCAAATCAGTCCGTCAAATGACCACGTTACCCTAAAAAATGCAACATTTAGCACGTAGGGATGCTCTTAGAGGTGAGTCTCCTACAAAGGGTCACATGGGTCCCGCTAGGTCTTAATATGATGCAGATAAGTATGATCTAAAGGCTGACCTATGCTGGGGTCCATTAACAAGGCTGTTTAGGGGAGCGTATGATCGATAGTGGGCCACCTACTCCATATAACCCAACGGCTCCCCCCCTAAAATAAGGGTGACTCAACTATAGGTCGTGTACACATGTGTACTATAGACTTGTTGCTGAAAGAAAGACTCGGGTTATGCACATGATTCCAGATATAAAATGGTAACACATAAAGTAAAAACTGTAAACAAAGAGCACGTAGGCACTCAACAATGATAAACAATAACACAAAACAACACAAACAAAATGTCTATACACCTATAGTGCCAAACTAAGCCGATACAACTCCAAAATAAGCTTGACTTCTGAAAAATCCCCAGCAGATTCGCCAGAGCTGTTATACCCTTTTTTTTTTTTACCCAAGAAGATTGATTTTAACGTTTGAAAGGGTTTTATTATTAAATTTACAAAAGATTGAAAAATTTATTCCGAAAAGGACTTCTTATATTCAAAACTCAGAGTCGCCACTTGGCATAAATCGGGTGTGCCAAGTCACCTTTGGAAATCTCTTTTCAAAACAATTTGACTCTTTAAACTGGTTTGCAAATAGAGATTCCGGCTAAGGAATTCT
>NW_025850589.1:0-1411 GCF_002878395.1 Capsicum annuum
CAACTGTCAAACCTCGGTTGCCGTCGAGATTAGAGTATAAGTGAGGGAGAGACACACAAGACCACGAAGCATGGTGTCTCGACCCAAATCAAATATGGTAGTGCACAAGACCACAAAGCATGGTTACTATCCATAATCCCAATTTGGGATAGTATAATATCAGGGACGCAAGACCACAAAGCATGGTACCAAGTTCCCAAGTCGGCAAACACGGTTTCCAGCTTAGAATCAATTGACTCATGCTTTCTTCGGACAACCACCTATCTCATTTAAAAATCAATGCATTCAAATTTTATCTTATTCAATCACATGTCGTATTCTGTAGGGTATCGTCATACCCGACTTGCAAGTCATCAATATCACATCCACATATGCATAATCATATAAAAACCAAGGTGCTTCATCATTTACGAGTGGTGAACAATAATTATTTCAAATTCATGCTCTCTTTTGCTGATCACAATATAATATGGAGTATCGAAACATTATCATGGGAATTTGAAAACAATTTATCATTCATATTTATCAAACTTCCATGGAAAATCTCAAATCACATATGATGGTTTCAACCATTGAAATATATAGGCAAACAAAACCCATGACATAAAGAAAACGACTTAGAAATCGTATCGAAAGCAAGATATTAGCATTTGATTGAAAACCCCCATTTAAAAGCATGCATGTTCATAAAAACTACACCCATGAGATATTTGGATAACCCCACGTACCTCTATTTCCAAGGATAATAGGTGTTTCTTGAAGCTTACGGATTGATGAATCCAAATATGTAATTATCTTTGAAAACCTACGGTCAAATCTTGAACTATTTGGGATTTTATTTTGAAACCCTAAGGAGAATCTTGAACACTTTTGATGAAAGAAATGTATTTTGGGGTCCTTGGAACTAAATCTCATGTTTTAGGACTAAGTAAGGGTGGAAAAGGACCACTTTGTCCTCAACACGGAGTGTTTAAATCACCAGAATTCCTTACATAGGTGCCGCCCATCCCGTTGCCTATGTTCACATAGGCGCCACCTAGGCTATTGCCTATGTTTGCATAGGCGCCACCTAGGCTATCGCCTATGTTTTCCAGTGTCCATGGGCGATTGGTTAGGCGACGCTTATCACTTTGAAGGGCCATAACTTTTTGCTCGGGTGTTGGATTTTTGCCAAATTGGTATCGTTGGAGAGCTAACTCGAATACCTATCATTTGACATGTAGTAGGCTTCCTAATTCGACATATACAGAGAGTTATGGTTGATAGAAGCTGACACACTTTACAACATCTACTAAAACTTAGTCGATCGAAATAGTTCCAACTCGTCCTTGAGTTGAAGGACCTCTATGGTCTAAATTCAAGCTTGAGCGGATTCACATGCTACACAATAATTAACATGCCGTATTGGCAT
>NW_025850589.1:1511-2355 GCF_002878395.1 Capsicum annuum
AGACCATAGAGGTCCTTCAACTCAAGGACCTCTATGGTCTAAATTCAAGCTTGAGCGGATTCACATGCTACACAATAATTAACATGCCGTATTGGCATAGGATTTTATGGCTTCGGGATTAGCAACACATCAAAATCATGGTCTATATTGTAGCCCGAATTGCGGGGCGTTACATTATTCCCCCCCTTAGGATCATTCGTCCCCGAATGATGATGCGGGACACAGATATACACGATTTCAAGCATAATAAAGGACTTGGAATGATATGATAGGAATAACACCTTCTATCTCCTCCTCCATCGAAGCAAATAAATTGGGATATCTGATTCTCATGTCATCTTTTGACTCCCACGTTGCTTTTTCGACTTTCTGATTCCTCTACAGTACCTTTACTGAGGCTCTCTCTTTGCTCCTCAACTTTCGAACTTGGCGATCTAAATTTCAATGGTCTCTTCTTCGTAAGACAAGGAGTCTGTCACTTTGATACCCTCTACTAGCAATACTATAGAATGATCTCCAATGCATTTCTTCAACATGGATACATAGAATACCGGTTGAACGGAACCCAAACTTGCAGGAAATTCTAACTCATATGCAACTGTACCATTCTTTTTCAAAATATGATATGGCCCTACATAACGAGTGCTCAATTTAACCCTTTTTCCAAACCGCATAACTCCTTTCATAGGAGAAACCTTGAGAAATACCCAATCACCAATTTCAAACTCTAGTTCTCTTATCCGAACATCTACATAGGACTTCTGACGACTCTGAGTAGTCTTGAGTCGTTCTCTAAGGATTTTTACTTTCTCCATCGCCTGATGAACAAGATCAGTCCCATACA
>NW_025850590.1:0-3289 GCF_002878395.1 Capsicum annuum
GGTAGAGTGCACGCAGACCATACCACTATCTTAGGTGAGGTAGAGAGATTGTTTCCCATAGACCCCGGCGATTGTAAACATTAAATTTTTGAGTTGAAGTTCTGGCTCCGCTTCAGATCAAAAACTATCACACTCCTTTATTTGAGATCTCAACAATTCTTGGCGCGTATTTGAGATCATGTTTTCATTGTGTATATCCAGAAGGAACATCTACAATTTTTGATTCTGCTCAATAATTTCTTTTTAATTTTATTTTATTAATGTTTGGCTTATGCTGATTTTTTTTTTAAGATTCAGACGTCTGAATCTGAATGTACATTTGAATGATTAAGATGTTGTCTCTGTATCTGAAAGTTGAATAATTAAAATGTTTATTTTTCAATATGTGAATGTGCAAAACAAAATTTATTTGTATATAGAATAAAATAAAAAATACAATTCAAATAAAAAACTAATTATATATCAAAAAAATATATAATTTAATACAACAAAATTATTATTTGATTGAAAAAAATATTTATGTTATTAGTGATAGTAGAGATGGTTTATAATGGTAGTTGTGGATGATTGATGTTAGTGATTAGTGATGTTAATGACTAGTAATGTTAGTGGTGATAGTTGTGATGGTTGGTATTGTAGTGATTGTTGTGATGGTGGCAGCTGATAGTGGTGGTGGTGGTTGTGATGTGACGTTGCTTGATGTTAGTAGTTGGAGGTGTTGATTGTGATGTCTGAAAAATGAATGCATGATGGTTGACGATGTGTTGGTGCTACTTGGAGATGTTGTTAGTTGTGATGGTGGAGATGGTTGTTAGTAGATATAAATTGTAGCGATGATAGTGATTGAAGTGATGGTAGAGGTGGCGTTACTAGTGACAATGGTGGTGGCCACCAAAATATGTGTGGAGGTTGTGATGTATTAGTGGTAGTTAGCAGTGGTGCTAGTTGTGATAGATGAGTTGGTCGATAGTAGGGATTGACCAATAGCGGTTGATGATGGTGGTGGTGTTGACGGTAGTGGTGGCGGTAAATATAATTAGAAAAAATAAAGATGGTAGGTGTGGTAGTGGTTGCCATTAGTGATTGGTAGCGATATTTGTTGTCGATGGTGGTTGTGATGGCGAAGGAGGTTGGTGGTGGTTGACAATAATTGTGATGACTGATGATTATGAATAGAGTGTCGATAAATATTATTCAATACCAGAATACCTTTTCAGACCTATTAAAACTTGATTCTAGATCAGAATGATTAAGATATATTCAGACCTATTAAGAGCTAAAATGTTAATTAAAAAGTAAATGCATTTAATGGTATGAAGTTAACCATTCAGATTCAAACCTCCATTAAGTGCAAACAAATGAGCACCCACAATCAAGAGGTCAATAAAACTATTACAAGTCACTCTATTCTACTAAACCAACTATATATTTTATTTATGGTTCCGAACTAATAATTCTTATATATTTACTAGTTTTCTCTATGTAAATACTTAATCCACACGAAAGTTACCGAATTCCCGAGAATCCACACCCGAGAATCGACTTGGATAATCTCACATTGCCGCAACTTTTATTTATGAACCATGTCAATGGAATTGAGAAGTAGATCAAAAGTCCTAATATGAATTTCTTTTTCATCTATTGAAATTTTGGTAGATAGATTTATTGAGTTCATATGAATAATGAAAGGTGATAAATATGTGTCGAATTAGTTGGCATGCGCAAAAGCTGACCATAAGAAAAAAAAGAGTTGAAATCTTGTGCATATGCTGATCAAATGGACTTTTTATGTGATAATGGGGCACTTACTATTTTCATATGAGCCCTGCATATTTAAGTTCGGAATGACAATTTCAGCCTTTATTAATGAAATAAGTCTATTTAATTCATATTGAGAAAATGGTCAAAAGCCCTCCAACCTTTATCCCAAATCTCAACTATACATTTATATTTTGCGGGGGTCTTATGACCCCCCGAACTATTTTAAAATGGAATTATTATTCCCCAAACTATTTTAAAGTGAAATATCTACCTTTCTAAAAGCTCATACCCAGATTTTATTTTAATTTGTGGTCTACGTGCGCTGCCACGTGTCATTCCACGTAATTCCATATCATATTACTTTTTTTGACTATAAAAAATTAATTCCACGTCATGCCACATCATATGCCATTCAATTCTTCTTCTTCTTCTTCTTCTTCTTCTTCTTCTTCTTCTTCTTCTTTTCTTCTTCAATGGCTTCTTCCCACAGTTGCAGTTTCAATATCAATTTTCAGAAATCAGGACTGTGTGGTACAATCGTCTATCTCAGTGAGGAACTCAGATAGTTCCATTGATTCATGGACCATCCCATCAGATAGGCTTGGTCTCATATACAGATTCTTATTATCATATCTAGAGATCTCCCATCAGATTGGGTTGATCTCAATCTCAGACCATGTTGAGTATTCTTATTATCATATCCAGTGATCTCCCATCAGATAGGCTTGATCTCCATCTCAGATTTTGTTGAGTATTCTTGTTGTCAGATTCAGACATGATCATACTTCTTATCATTGATAATCGCTTCTGGAATAATCTGTTAGAAAAGTAGATCTCTAATTCTGTCAGTCGAAAGTAGTAAGCTCAAAATTCAGTCCTTGATATAAGTACATCCAGACTCTCAGTTATCAGTATCAGATGAGTTAGTGATTCAGTATCTCAGTGTCAGTAGTGAGTTCAGTCTGTAGTAAAGTGGTATCTGAGTTTTAGTATCTAGAGTTAAGATGATTGTGTTCATGGCCTGTGCATTCATGTATGTGTTCTCATGCGGCATCTTCATGATTATTCAGTTTAGATATTGTGCATGCATGAGCCCTTGCATTAGCCTTCCTTGTTTACATTCTCGGTACATTCCTGTACTAACGTATTTGGGCTATGGTGTTTTATTTGACACCATAGGTTCAGAGGCACAGGATCCAGAGTATCCTCAGTAGTTTAGTCCCAGTCAGCAGCAGTAGCAGTGAGTCCTCTTCTTTCGAGAATGAATCTCAGTTTACTAGTATTGTTTCAGACTTTGTTTATTTTCAGTTGATGGAGTTAGTTGGGAACCTGTCCCATCAACTCCACAGTTCAGACAATTTAGAGTTTTTTCAGACGGATGTATTAGTATTTAGTTTTCTGTATTATGAGTATTCATAGATGTGTTGAACCTTATGGCTAGTTTCCACATTTATTTTCGATATTATGCAGTGTACAGGTATATGTATTAGTAAAGGATTAGCTTGTGGTCCTTCGAGGTCATAAGCAC
>NW_025850591.1:0-2044 GCF_002878395.1 Capsicum annuum
TGGCTATTACCTCTATTTTATTAAGGGTTTCTCCTCTATAGCGTCTCCTATGACTCGACTGACCCAAAAGAAAGTGAAGTTCTTGTGGTCCGAATCTTGTGAGAAGAGTTTTCAGGAGTTGAAAACTCGACTCACTTCAGCCCCTATTTTGACTTTTCCTAATGGTTTTGATGGGTTTGTGGTGTACTGTGATGCTTTGAGAGTTGGGTTGGGTTGTGTATTGATGCAGAAGGGTAAGGTGATAGCTTATGTTCTAGACAGTTGAAACCCCATGAAAAAAATTACCCCACCTATGACCTTGAGTTGGCTTCTGTTGTAGTTGCTTTGAAAATCTGGAGACACTATTTGTATGGTGTCCATGTTGATGTTTTCACTGATCATAAGAGTCTGCAGTATGTGTTTACCCAAAAAGAAATAAATCTTAGGTAGAGACGATGGTTAGAATTGTTAAAGAACTATGATATGAGTGTGTTGTACCATCCGAGCAAGGCCAATGTTGTGGCAGATGCCCTAAGTAGAGTGTCCATGGGTAGTGTTTCGCATGTTGTAGAAGGTAAGAAAGAGTTGGCTCGTGATGTACATCGTTTGGCTAGATTGGGGGTTAGGTTGTTTGACTCTGCTGAAGGTAGTATAGGGGTTTAGAGTAGTTCTGAATCCTCCTTGGTTTCGGAAGTGAAGGGAAAGCAATACTTAGATGCTAGTTTGGTCAGACTGAAGGAGTTAGTCAAGGACCAAAAAGTAGAGTTTTTCTCCCACGGGGGAGATGGTATGTTGAGATTGCAGGGTAGATTGTGTATCTCGAATGTTGATGATCTTAGACAGAGGATTATGGCTGAAGTGCACGGGGTGTGATATTCTATTCATCCTGGTGCCACCAAGATGTACCGCGACTTGCGGGAAATCTATTAGTGGAGTGGCATGAAGGAAGATATAGCAGTGTTTGTAGCTAAGTGTGCAACATGCCAATAGGTTAAGGTTGAATACCAAAGACCTAGTGGTATGATGCAAGAGTTTAGTATTCCCACCTGGAAGTGGGAAGAGATAAATATGGACTTCGTGATTGGTTTACCTCTTTCCCAATGCAATCATGATACTATTTGGGTTGTGGTTTATAGGTTGACTAAGTCTGCTCATTTCTTGCCTGTTCATACTTCATATACTGCTAAGGATTACGCTAGATTGTATATCCGAGAGCTAGTCAGACTGCATGGAGTTCCCTTGTCTATCATTTCGGATAGGGGTACTCAGTTCACTTCGCAATTTTGGAAAGATTTTCAGAAGGGTCTAGGTACCCAAGTTCTTTTGAGTTCTGCTTTTCATCCGCAGACCGATGGTCAGGCTGAGCGGACCATCCAGACCTTAGAGGATATGTTGAGAGCTTGTCCACTTGACTTTAAGGGAAGTTGGGATGATCACTTACCGTTGATAGAGTTTGCTTACAATAACAGTTTCTACTCTAATATTGGCATGGCTCCATTTGAAGCCTTATATGGGAGGAAGTGTAGATCACCCATAGGTTGGTTCGAGGTGGGTGAAGCATCTGTAAGTAGTCCTGATTCGGTATTTGAGGCTATGGAAAATTTTAAGTTGATTAGGGAAAGGTTGAAAACTGCACAGAGTCGTCAGAAGTCATATGCGGATGTAAGAAGGAGAGAGCTTGAGTTTGAAGTTGGTGACCTAGTGTATCTGAAAATTTCACCCATGAGGGGGGTGAAGAGATTTGGAAATAAGGGGAAGCATATTCCCCATTATGTTGGTCCTTACCAAATTCTTAGCAGTGTTGGTAAGGTAGCTTATGAGGTCGAGTTGCCTTCCGAGTTGTCCTCTGTTCATCCAATATTCCATGTCTCCATGCTGAGAAAGCATATTAGCGATGCTATGGTAGTGGATTCCTCTGTGAGTCCGGAGATTCAAGAAAATATTTCTTTTGATGAGATTGCTGTTGGGATTCTTGATTTCAGTGTCCAAAGACTAAGGAACAAAGAAGTTCCCTTGGTCAAGGTGTTGTAGCGAAACCAATCTGTTGAATGTGCAACTTGGGAAG
>NW_025850592.1:0-238 GCF_002878395.1 Capsicum annuum
CATGGAACCTACTACTACTGGAAGGGACATGAGAAAGCACTGAATTCATTGTTACTGGAAGGCTCATTCGTAAGGATCTCATAATTTAATTATCCATGACTGTTTATGTCTCTAGCATGAACACTTGATAAAATCTGGAGGGAAGTGGGGTAAATGGCCGATACTACTGGAAGGATTCCATCCAGTCTTATCTTATATCGATTTTGCTCTTTTTGTCTTTCTGTGCCATCTTCAGGCG
>NW_025850592.1:338-2499 GCF_002878395.1 Capsicum annuum
ATAATTAATATATTAATACAATAATACATATTAATACACTCTATGTTATGTTGTAGCTGTAGAACAGAATGCCGTTCGCCCTTACTTTGACTTTCTAAGAAGGACTTAAGTAGCTAAGTTTCCAAAGGTGAACACCCCCTGAAGCTTTGAAACCTGTCGAAATGAACTTACCACTCCACTAACCTAAGCTTACTAGATCAATTGTTTCACTACCAAAACCCGTACCGTACACGCCGCTTTCTCGGCTTCCCAAGCGCGAAGATTTCCAAACCAAGTCTGATTGCTTTCGATGTTGGCAAATCCTCTATTTCGCTGCTAAGAATTATTGTCTCTTTGAAGAGGGACACACTGATGTCATTAAACATAAAGGGTTGACTAAAACATTGGTTACTCTTGACTGGTATAAAAAACAATACGCTAATCTCGATCACATTACGCACACCACTATGACAACCCTCAGCTGGCACGACATTGAGGCTTTTATTTGAGCTGCGGACCCCACTCTAGAAAGGGAGATACCCATATTAATAGCAGGTCTGATTCCAGAATTGAATAGGTCGGCGGATAAGAAGATGATCTTTCTTTTTTCTTTCATATCTATAGTTTAGGATATAAAAGCAGACGGTCTCGTATATGAAGAAAGAGATTGTTGACGTTAGTAGACTAATCTATTCATTGGTAGGGCATTTCTTCCTGTGACCGCCTTTCCTACCAAAAAGCTAACCCAACAAAATCCGAGTTTTTCTTAGACTAGACCTTCGGGATTTTTTTAGGGTTCATACATGCATTGATCCAGTCGAAGAAACTGCTCCAGAGCGACTACTCCGCCTAGCCTATCTTCCTGCCCGCCCCCGATTCTCTATGCTCGGTTCCACAATCAATCCCAGATCCTGAGGATGGCACTACTGGCAAAGACCAACTGGCGAAAATGCAGCAGGCGCAAAGCGTGGTAGGCAATTCCTATATTCTTTCTTATTTTGAGCTTGAAAGAAGAACTGGTAGGCTTGGCGCCCTAGGCCCCTTTAGGTCAAGTAATATCCTATGGTTCCCTCTTAGCCCTTTTCTCAGCCTATTCTAATAATCTTTTACTATTCTATTAGTTCAATATACGGTTGTAGAAAGAAAGTCTACTGGACGTGGGAAAACTGACTGAGAGTGCCGTAATACTATCTTGGGGTTTGCAGCGATAACTCGGTGGGGTTCCAAATTCATGAAAAACCAGGTTTAAACCATGTTATGGAACCAAGACAACCTAATAAAAATAGGGTTACAAATAATATAATAAGAAAGAGAAAGGGCTTCCAACGTCTATAAATAGAAGCCGTTTTCTCTATTTGGCAAAGCAAAGGGAGAGATGGATCCAGCCACCACTTAAAGACCTTTTCAAATGAATCAAAGAATTCTCCATGTGGAAAACCAAAAGCGCTAACAGCGGCAAACTCTACAGGCCTTTTTAGAAAACGTGCCAACTCTTTTTCCGGTGCTGGTGGAACTACGCATTTAACAGCTCCTAAACCAAATCCGCACTTTGGAAGAAGAGGAGAGGACCTCATCCGAGAAAGGGAGGACCTTATAGTTAGGATGGCCTTCCGTATCTGCGGCGGAAACAACTAAGAGTCAGTTGACTCGTCTGGACAAGCGAATCATTTATGATGAAGAGGATGAGCTTCAAGAGAATGATTCGGGGTTCTTGCAGAGTGGAACCATGCAGTACCAGACACGAGATAGATCTTTCAAAGAACAAGGCCTTTTTTGAATAAGCCAATTCATTTGGGACCCTGAAGATCCACTCTTTTTCCTATTCAAAGACTAGCCCCCTGGCTCTGTGTTTTCACATCGAGAATTATTTGCAGATGAAGAGATATCAAAGGGGCTTCTTACTTCCCAAACAGATCCTCTAAGGAAGGGAAGGCATCCGTGCAGGTAGAAAAAGGCGGAGGTCAAGCAAATAATTCTCCCTTCAGTCCAATTTGAACCCGTCCCAACAACAAACACCTTCCTACTGTAAGGTGAGGCTCTGCCCTTCCCCTAGAATCCACTCCGAGTCGGAGGAGCAACTAGTCAAACTTCTTGAGCAGCCGAGATATTGAACAACAAATATTTGAAACAAATCTTTGCCTCACCCTGAGATGAGAGGGAAGGTCGATTTGACTCGAATCCT
>NW_025850593.1:0-4186 GCF_002878395.1 Capsicum annuum
GTGATTTATGATAAGTGTCATGATTTATGTTTTTCCATGATAAGTTTTTCTATTGAATATATATTGATATTGAGCTTGAGAGTCAAGAACGAGTTCTACGATGTTTTCTGGAAGATTTGATACTTGATATGATTTGATAAGCAAGTGTACTTGATGATGAGAAAGATTATTTTGAGATTTAGTCGAGTTAGGAATCCACAAGTTGATTATGATTTACAAGTGAGATATATATTTATATTTTGGTCTTCATGATAGACCCTTAAGTTGATTAAGGTGGATTTCCTAACGCATTTTGAGCTTAAGTCTGGGAGTAGTATTTAGCACCGAGCGGAAAGTATGGGTTCAGTGCATCCTACTTCCCCAGAACTACGTGCCACCGTAGGATTAAGATTAAGGGACAAAGGCCAAGATAGTTATCACTAGAGTTAAGGTTCTACTCCGATGGCAAGGATAGAATAGCTCTCCCCAACATGGGCAAGACGTTGGACTCCATGTAAGGTCATATGGTTTATGTCAGTTATAAGAAACTTCCAAGTCCATAATATTCCAAGTTTTATGAGTTACAGAGTCACTCTAAGTCATGAGTCAAAGATTTTAAGTTGAGTCCAACGGTTTGTGAGATTTATGAAGCATGTGTTATTATTAATGATTTATGGAAAATATGTTTTAGGTAACATAATCGAAGAGAGTCATTATTATTAGCATGCATGATTTTCTTATACATTTATGATATTATTTAAATGTTGCCTGCACCCCCACATACTTAGTACATTCCCAAGTACTGATTCCCATACTCTTCTATGTTCTATATTTTCTCGTGATATAGGTTCAGGTGCTTAGTCTCAGCAATGACAGTGATCTTCGAGTACCTCCATCTACATTCTATAGTTGGTGAGTCCTCATGGTTCGAGGACCTATGTCCCAAATTTTTGTCTTAATAGTAGATGGTTGTTTATTTCCAATTCAGTACGGGTCAATAGGGGATATGTCCCAACGGTTCCTCAGTCTTATTTAGTAGAGGCTTTGTCAGACTAAAGTACCAGTATATAAAACTTCAGTATTTTAATTATAACAGATAGTATTTCTTTGTATTCTAGTATGTTCATGACATGATTATTCTTTTTTATTACAGCTTGATTATTATCATAGTGGGTTATAGAGGTGATGACAGGCTCATAGGGTTAGCTTGAGATTGTGTGTGGCCTTAAGCATTGTGTGATATCTTAGGATGGGATCTTGGGGCGTTACAAGCTTTGTGTCAGAGCCTAAGGTTTAAAGGAGTCCTAGGGAGTCTAACATACCGCGTTACGTAGAGTCTTGATCATCGGTGTATAGCGTGCCACATCTATGAGCAAGAGGCTATGGGACGTTTTAGGAAAAGTCATTTCTTTCCTTCAAAAGTCTTTTGTGCCTATGACTATTTCTCTCTGCTATTAATTCGTGCTCTCTTATGATAGAAAATGCCTCCTCGTAGAGCTTGTAGAAACAACGAACGACCTCAACCCGTTGATTCTTTAAATGAGATGGTGCCTCATGCTGAATTTGGGCAGCTTTTTAGGCGCTAGCCCAGGAAGTTACCGCCAATGCTCAGGCCAATGTTTTGGCTGCTGTTCCACCTCCGCAAGAAGGTATTCTGTAGCAGCTTGAGTTAGGGATTTTATGTGAATGAATCCGTCAGAATTTTATGGGTCAAGGGTAGGTGAGGACCCACAGATGTATCTTGATTAGGTAAAAAAGATCACCCAAATTATGCATGTAACAAAGGAAGAAAGTGTGGAGCTAGCTTCGTATCACTTGAAAGACATTGCTTATGATTGGGTGGAGTTGTGGAGGAAGAGTAGAGGGGAGAATATCGCTCCCATGACTTGACAGTTATTCCAGGATGCGTTCTTAGACCGATTCGTTCCCCCGGAGCTCAGGGAAGAAAAACTAAAAGAATTTCTGAACTTGAGACAAGGCTCCATGATAGTTAAGGAATATTGTCTTAAATTTAACCAGTTGTCTGAGTATGCACCCGGTATGATGGATGATTCCAGGACCAGTATGAGTAAGTTTTTGACTGGCGTATCAAGCTATATTATGAAAGAGTGTACGTCTGCCATGCTTAATAGGGACATGGATCTTTCTAGATTGATGATACATGCCCAGTAAATTAAAGCAGATAAGGTGAAAGAGAGAGAGAAAATGAGAAGGAATAAAAGAGTTAGATCAGAGTATCAGGGGTATTGTTAGAATAGATTTTTTAGAGGGATCCGTCCTCAGTTTTAGAGCTGTTCTTTTGTTCTAGTACCATCATCAGCTAGTACTCCCGCATATAGAGACAGGCAGGAGCAGGGTAATAGAACTACTGTGTCTAGGTCTCAATACAGTGTGAGAATAGACCTGCTAAGTGTGGTAGTATGAATCCTGGAGAGTGTATGACTGAGCAGAGAGGCTATTTTGGTTGTGGTAAGTTGCGATACCCCGATCGTTTCTTAAGCCTAAATTCATCTTTTGAGTGAGTATGGGTGACTTACAAAGTGTTGATATTTAAATCGTGTGGTATTTCTCTAATTCACCCAAATTCACCCAAATCTGATACTCAGGTGAAGAGTTAGAGCCATATTAGTGAGGCAGTGTTCCAACAGGCACTTTAGTGCACCACGGAGCCAGCCAAAATGACAATTGTTATTTTCCAGTGATCCTCCGCGATTTTACCGTATCGCGCCAATGCTCAATTTCTAGATTGTCAATTTCCAATGCACCAATGAGATTCCTCCGTGTTACGGTGCCCTTTCAGGTCATGACCAAGTGGCAAAAATAACTTCAACACATCGCACTATTGAACCATTTCCCAATTGTCAAAATCCAGTGAAGATCTGCGATTGTGGCGCATCGCGCCAGGACAAAAAATTGGGCTCTAGTCTAGAATTTTCTCAAGGGTAATTTGGTTTTTTTTGCCCATTTTTCTCTCTCTATATATATTCTAGTAGAGGAGAGAAAATCCATTTTTTCTCTCCATTCCAAAAATCAAACAAGACGCTAGGGTTTCTTTCTATCTTCCAATTCCAAATATTCTTTGAGAAATTCAAGAAATGTTTCGTATATTGCACCAAGTTGTTTAAGAATCGATTTCTCCGAGTTAAAATTATCAAGAAATTTAGCTCAAAGGTCCAAGAAATAAGTTTATATCAAGTTTCTTTCTCTCCAAAATACTAATCAAGGTATGTGGGGTTTGAACAAGAACACTCCTTTCGTTCTTGTGCCTAAATATTTAATTTCTATTATTGATTTACATGAATTTACAAAGTGGGATTGCACCCAAATTTCTCTATTAGTGATTTATTAGATTTAAGTTGATTAAGTTTGAAATTATGATGTATTTACCATCATATTTATTGAATCGAGGATTTTTGCCATGAGTTGAATATTCTTATTATGAATTGATGATTTTCAAATGATTTGAGATAAGTGTCATGATTTAATCCTTCCATGAGAAGTTGATTGTTGAATACATATGGATATTGAACTTGAGAGTCAAGAATGAGTCCTATGATTTTTCCTCCAAGCTTTTGATATTTGAAATGATTTGATAAGCAAATGTACTTGATGTTGAGAAAGATTGTGTTGAGTTGAGTTGATTTAGGAATCCACAAGTTGTTTATGATTCACAGATGAGATATATATATTTATGTTTTGGTCTTTATAATAGACCCATGGGTTGATATTGATTAAGGTGGATTTCCTAACGCATTCGAAGCTGAGTCTGGGAAGAGTATTTAGCACCGAGTGGGAAATATGGTATTTCCCCGAAACTACATGCCACCGTAGGATTGATGTTGATAATTGTGGGCCAAAGGCCGAGTATGGGATTATGATTGTGAAATTGAGGTTGTACTCTCTGGCAAGAGTACGACGCTCCCGCCAATGTGGGGTTCTCTCCTCAGGAGGGCAAAATGTTAGACTCCATGCGGCTCAACTGGTGTAGTCTATATCAGTTATAAGAAACTCCCAAGTTCATAACTTTTTAAGTTCTTGAGTTACCGAGTCACTCCAAGTCATGAGTTGAAGAGTTTAAGTTAAGTCAAATAATTTATGAGATTTACGAAGCATGTGTTTTATTGATGACTTATGGAAGTAATGTTTCAGGTAATTCAAGTAAAGAGAGTTATTACTGTTAGCATGCATGATTTCCTTACACATTTAT
>NW_025850594.1:0-2894 GCF_002878395.1 Capsicum annuum
GTAATTATAATTTGTTTTGCATAGCTTTACTTGGTAAATAGTAATACTCATTAATTATCAAAAAACTGCTTTTCTTTTAAAGTGTCAAGGGAACTTCTCTTTCATCCTAAATAATTCTCAAACAAAAATCAAGAGGTTTCTTACATTATTAATTCCTTAATGATAGTAAAAAATGAATTCTTAAGCAAGCTGCATCATTTCAAAAATTCATCTTTCCTTTGAATTGGATTTCAAAATACCTTCTAATATTTATTAATAATAAATCACTTTCTGAGAGTTAGCCAATAAAGTTAGTCAAAATTTTTGGTCAACTACTTAGGTGGATGTTCATAAGTGCCATAAAAACTTTCTTACAAATATTACTTCAATTCTTACCTTGTTTCTATTTTAAACACTAGGTTAAAAGAGTAACAACATGAACTAAAAAGTAGAGAGTAAGAACAATAAAAAAAGAGTTTTCTTATTCATTCAAATATCAAATCTTTCAAACGTATCCAATATGAATCCTTATGCCTCTATTTTGCAGTCTTTAAAGAGGCATTACAAAAGATTAATCATAATATTAAATAAGAAGATCATAGGGGAGTTTAAAGGGTGTGAGAGTCATACTCAATGGTGTATGGAGTAGTGGATGAGTAGCTATTCACCATGGAGAAGAATTGGTGGTAGTAACTTTGTAGGAGTTATGAACATCCACATAAATATTATTTTATAACATTTTTGTTTTTAAAAATTTATTTATATTTTTAATCTCTTAGTATCCCTTTGAGCTTTTTAAATTTCTTGTATAAAAATTAAGTGGCGATTCTGTTTGCTTACAAATTAGTTTGGAAATTTCTCTAAGAATTCAAAATAATAAAGTTCACTATTTTTTTAAAAAATAGATAAAGATGTATTAATTGTTCAACACAAATAAACAACACCCTCAATCTGTAACCTAGCTGATTAGCTGAATCGCATAAATTATTTATTAATTATATTGTAAAATGTATTGTTTATTTATTTTTAACTGTCACACACTAAATTATATATCCTATTTGACTTTATGTATCTACTAAGAAGCCTATAATGATAGCATTCTAACAAAATTAATATGAATCTTGAGCCATTACGTTAACTGAGTCTGAAGAAGAAAATCATTATATGCCGAGTAATGAGATAGATTTAGTTTTACTTATCTTACTTTAACAAAATATTAGATATCTTTTATTTCCCTCTTAGGATATGTTAGGACATGATTTGAAATCAGATTGATTTTAAAGATATCACGACTCAAAACTGGATTCGTGATGACACTTGCCATTCCCATTACGACTGATAAGCCTAAAACCCCAATCCAAACACAATTTCTCAAAAGTATAAAAGCAGAAAGAAATAAGAGCATAGTAAAATCTGAGTAATCTCCAATGCAAATCAACAGGGTAAAATAGTGAAATATAGATAATCTTAAATATGGTAGTCACTAATAAGCCTTAAATACAGAAATTAAAAAAAAAGTATGAGTATCTCAAAATGCGGAAAATGCATAAAGATAAGGGTGGAGTAGATTTCAATAATCTCTTAAATCAATAGCAGCTACCTCAAATCTCCAAAGATTCTAATACAGGGACACCATAGGAATCAATGCCCAGAGATTGTCGGATCGTACCTGCACATAAGGTGCAGAAAAATAAAGAATGAGTACAGAACTATGTTTAGTCAGCACACATTATTGACCGACTGTAATTCAAAGTGGTGACTAGTAATACCACATCAACCCCCTAAAACAACCATACAACTTGCATTTGAAAAAGCCACCCTAATCCAATATAATAATCAAGTCTAGCAGTCATAAGGATATCATAATATAGTCCAAGAAATTCTCAATACAGTGAATTTAAGTAATAGATATACAAGTACTCAATAAATAGTACAAAATCAACAAATAAACCTTACTCAATTTGAACAAGAAAAGAATGAATGTAATACAATGCATATGTCGTATACACACCTACCAAGTTATGGCTTCAAGGTCAGGACATATGGGGGACTCATAAGATCCATGTATTGTGCAGAAGTGCTCTGATTCTAATAAATATATTGTGCAGACGTGCACTCCAACCCCAATAACAGATATTAAAGTACAGGCATGCACTCTGACCCCAATAATAGATAATAATGTGCAAGCATGCACTTCGATCCCATATGAAATACAATGCATGATGTGCAGGCATGCAACTTCATTACTAAATCAACAATAAAAAATAAGCAAACCATTTCATGTATTTTATCAGATAAATAGCTATTCCATAATTAACTAAACTTATTAAGTGGGAGTATCCTCATTAGCTAACATTTTCAATAATTTATTTACGATAGCAAATTTGCCCAATCATGCTAGCAAATAGGGAAAAACGTGTAAAATAGACAATAATTAATTTTTAACTCGTAAAATAACATTGGTACCCGTATAGATGCTCTCCACTTTACCTACACGGGATCTCCATTTTCCATTACTCTCATGACACATAATTAACTCATAAACACTTCAAAAATGAGTCTACGTAAGTCTCAACTTTCTTCAAACCGAAGCTCAATCATCAAAATATGAACTTTTCTTTTCGTAAAGCTTCCAAACAATCAATATCTATTCAAATACATAATCGCCAATTCAAAAGCTCTTACTCTAAGAAAATCTTTGACCTAAAACCAAAATATATCAAAAATAAATAGTTGATAGACAATCGCATGGGAATTTCCAAAACTCCAAGGCTAAACATGAAACAGTAACTACAAAGTAACAAATTCACCTAACCATGTGAAATCATTGACTCAACACCTATTCTACCATTATGATCTAATCTATCATTATTACCCCATGATTGAATCACCATTACATTATTAGGTTATGATTG
>NW_025850594.1:2994-38949 GCF_002878395.1 Capsicum annuum
CTGCTCTTTTTGTACCCCTCTTTTGTTTAAAATTTTCATATCTTATTATTAATAAATATGGTAAATCCCTCCCACTTAAATTTATTCTTCTGTATCGGTTTCAAGAATTAAGAAAATATGAATCTGGACCATTAACCACCTACTAAAATAATGTCTAAAATATTCAAAATTTCAAAGAGATCCTCAAACTTATTCGGAACCTGATGTACCATGATTTCATGGCATTTTTGATATTTAAAACCAAAAATTATGCAAGTACTTAGGTTATTTTTGTTAGATGTGATATGTTTTTCTGTTTGTTTTGCAGAATAACAGGATTAGGAGCAAAAGAGGAGAAAAGAGTTGAAGTGTTGTAGAGGAGTTACTTACGGGTCGTAAGTGGGATTCGCGCCCCTCATAAGTGGAATCGTAGGTGATAGAAGAATGTTTTGAAATTTGGAGTTTTTGTTTGAGACTTACGAAGGCTACCCACAGGGCATAAGTGGAACCTACGATCTTTGTAGCTGTATGATCTTAAGCTAGAATTTTCCTCTGATACCTACGAACCCACCTAGGGTCTGTAGGTAGTACCTACGTCCCGTAAGTGGGTTTGTAGGCAGATGCCGACTTAGTTTTCTAAGTGGGTTTGTAGGCAGATGCCGACTTAGTTTTTTTCTTTCATTTTGGTTAGAATTTTTAAGATTTTGATGTATTCTATAAATACCCCACTGATGTATTGCTATTAGTCTACACGCTTTTTATATCTATAATAATATATTGAGTTCTAAGATACATTTTGTTCTTGAAATTCCTGTTCTTGGCTTTTGTAGTTTGAGATTAATTTGAGGTCAATTTGAAATTCTAGTTTTCACTTAATTTATTGTAAGATTATTCATATGCTTTCTATTAAGCAGCTAAACATCTTAACTAGGATTGTGGGAACCCAGATGGAATAACGAAGTAGAGAAAGTGTAAAGTCTTTCTTGATTGATGTTCTTGTATGTATTATGATTTTCTTTAGCTTGATTGCTATTTTACAGAATGTAGACGTTATGATTATGCCTGTATTCGATACTAACTCGATAGAGAGGTTAATATTAGGAAAAAAAAGATCAAAATGGTAATTTGAAGCTATCGATCTTCATCTAATTAACTTGAGACCCAAAAATAAATAGTTAATCGAGGATCTAGGACAAGGGTCAGTAAAAAGACACTTTGTGACTCAAAAAGAGATGAGTGAAATTCACCAAAGGGTGTCGAGAGTTGGTTGGTGATACCTAACTTGTTAGATTTTGTATGCAAGGCTTTGAGATAGTTTGACAAATCACAAAAGTCTGCGGAGTTAGGAAGTCAGGGAAACATAGTCCTAGAATTCTTCTCATATTGTTTTCAACTTAAAGTGTTCACAATTTTCTACTACTCTTACTGTTACTACAAAAGCTTTCTATTTACTTTCTATATTTTCTGACTACATCAACAAGTTTGTGATAAAGATTCATCCTATTTCCTATGGGTTAGACTCCAACCTTTGTTGGGTTCTTTATTTGACAGAGACCACGTTATAATTTCTAGGAGGTGTAATTTTAGGCGACATCAAATATTGGTATCATTGCCAGGGAATACAGTTACAGATTGATTGAGGTTGTTGGTTTTTATTTTTTGTTGTTCTTAGGGCGTACATTAGTGTATACCCAGTACTCAGAGTCAAGAAAATCCTTTGATCCCACTTAATATTGAGATGGAGAGGACCTTATAATAAATGGTAAGATGGAAGAGCATAAGTATGGGGTTCTGGATAACCTAAATCTCTTGAATCCGCAACCTCCGCATAGTGTTCTAGAGACAGCTGCGTAGACTACTGCTCAATTATTAGCTGAAGAGAATGCGAGGCAAGAAGATTCTCATTATGCAACTCAAGAGGAAAGAGTGAGACAGGAAGAAAAGCATCGAGCATCACTCGACAGAGATAGAGTTAGACTAGAAAGAGCTGAACAACCCCCAGCTTATTAATATTTACCAGTTTTTGATAATTCAGAAGAAGAGTTGTGGTATGTTAAGCCTATCGAGACAGGAGTTATCATTTTTCCTGAGTTGCTCCAAGGAGTAAAGTTTGACATTACGAGTGTTATGATTTAGTTGGTTAATCTAAAGGACATGTTTGATGGTCTTCTAACTGATGATGCAAACATGCATATCATGAACTTCATTGGAATTTACACCGTATAATTTACATTGGGTAAGTCAGAAAGCTTTAAGACTCAGGTTGCTCCCATTCTCTCTTACCAGTGAAACGAAGTTATGGTTAAAAGAATTACCTCATAGGTCTATTACCACTTCGAATAAGTTGCAAAAATAATTCTTGGACTAATTTTTCTCGTCTTCAAGAATGTTGAAGTTAAAGGATGAGATTTATAATTTCAGGAAATTGCATTTAGAGGCATTGCATGATTGAGGTTCAAGAAGATATTGATGATGGTGCCCAATCATAGAATTTCAGGGAGAAATTTGCTTGAGATATTCTATAGAGCCCTGAATGTAAATACTAGAGTTATTGTTGATACTTTTACTGGTGGGAATTTTATGAGGCTTTGTTGGGAGTTAGCTGCAAAAATCTTAAACCGAGTCTCTAATACCAATAGAGTGTGGAATACTCGAGAGAAAGATAGAGGAGTTGATACTTATGCTGTTGGTTCTTCCAGTGAGCAAAATGCCCTAGATGATACCGTGACTCAAGAGGTAGCACAACAGAGGATGAAGATCGGGTTGCTTACCTAGAAGTTTGTAATTATAAATTCAAACAAGGTAAAATACAATGGGCACACGAGGTAAGTCGGTTCTACATGATGAGTCTAGCTCTAGAGAGGAGGCTAAGTACTTAGATAGTGATATGGCAGGTTTTTGAGCCAAGGTCCAAGGGTCTAACAAAGACTCTTTAAACTCAAGGCAAGGGAATAAAGTTTAAAACTATTATAAGAACAGGTATATGGATCAGAGCATAGAGAGAGATGGTGATTAAAGATAAAAAGATAATTATAAGGAGAAAATGGTGCATATATTCCACCAGGGAACCGTGATGCTGATTCAAGGATAGATGCATTGCTTGAAAAATTGGTTAAGGGTTCAAATTATCAAGAGAGATACCTTAAGGAGATTAAGTTAGCTATTTCAGGACTGATCCAGTAAGTTAAATTACATGCTACTACTATTAAGAAACTAGAACACCAATTTGGCCAAATGTCGGCAAATCTGAATCAGTACTAATCGGGCACTCTTTCGAGCAACATCGTCCAAAATCTAAAATATAGAAGTCACTGTTTAGCTATCACCACTCAAAGTGGTAAGACTACTATTGATTCTCCTATATCGGTAGTTGATGAGGTAAGAAATGATACTATTGATCTTGATGATGCACCCAAAGATAAAACTAAAAAGTTGGTGACTAATGTTGAGACATCACAAAAATTGGCAGGTGTTGAAAAAAAAGTTGAGGCAGATAAGAAAAGGGGAAGGTCGAACTAGTTTTGAAGACTATTCCAAGACCTCCTTTTTTTTGTCAAAGGTTGAAGAAGAAGGAGGAGGAAAGGAAATATGAAAAATTTATGTCAATGTTGAAAAAATTATTTATGAATATTCCTCTTGTATAAGCGCTGGAACAAATGCCTGATTATGTAAAGTTCATGAAGGATTTAGTCATGATGAAAGGGATGTTGAGTTTTAAGCCCACTGATAATATGCACCATTTCATTACTATTACTTTCCGATCTTTAGTTGAGAAGAAGGAGTACCTCAAAGCTTTCACTATTCCTTATACTACTGGGTCCTTGAATTTAGCACGAGTGTTAAATAACTTGGGAGCTAATATTAATCTAATGTCGCTAGTTGTGTACAAATAGTTGGGGTTGGGGTTACCTAAGTCGAGGCGATGAGATTATTAATGGTTGACTAAATTATGAAGACATTGGTTGGTATTTTCTGTGATGTTTTGGTAAAAGTAGCTTCCTTCATATTCCTATTCCCAGCTGATTTTGTGATTTTTGACTGTGAGGTAGATTTTGATGTCCTCATTATCTTGGGAAGACCTTTCCTAGTCATGAGTAGGGCTTTGGTTGATATAGAGATGAGATATATAAATTTCCAGCACAGTGATGACTTTTAATGTGGGGCAGTCGATATGACAATTGAAAGATATGTGTGTGGTGCCTATGATAGACATTGTTGAGGATGATATAGTGAGTGTGCCCATTGAGGAGAGACTTGGTTAGAGGCATTAGCAGTGGTGATCATGAACTTTAACAATGACAACATTGATGAGTACGATAAGGTGGTGAACAATCTTATTAGTAGAGGATCTTATACTAATGCACCAAATAAGTTGTATTTTGACTTGTAAAATAGAGTGAATCCATCAGCTCATCCATTTATTGAGGATCCATCGATGTTGGAATTAAAAGCCCTTCTTTTTCACTTGTATTATGCATTTTTAGGGGCCAACAATACCTTTCCAGTTATCATTGTTGTTGATTTTGTTGATACGCAAATTAGGCCTTAATCTCAGTATTGCAGAGGTTTAAACAGCCATTGGTTGGACCATTGTGAATATTATCGAGATTCTACCCAAAATTTGTACTCATAAAATTCAGCTGGAATCAGAGTGTTTGCGTAGTACTGAGCATCAACATTGTTTGAATCCACTTATGCAAGAGGTGGTAAAGAAGGAGATCATCAAGTAGTTAGATGCATGTGTGGTCTATCCTATTACTGATAGCAAGTGGGTAATCCCAATTTAGTGTGTGCTTAAGAAGGGAGGGATCACTGTAGTTGCAAATAAGAAGAATGAGTTAGTGCCTATGAGACTAGTTATAAGATGGAGAGTTTGTTTGGATTAGTGAAAGTTGAATACTTGGACGTAGAAGGATCATTTCCCTATGCCATTCATGGATCAGATGTTAGATCATCTTGCATGTAGAGGATGGTGTTATTTTCTTGATGGTTATTTGGGATATAATCAGATTCCTATTGACCTCAAAGACTAAGAGAAAACCACTTTCACATGTCCATATGGTACGTTCGCATCTAAAAAGTTGCCTTTCGGGCTTTGTAATAATCTCGACACTTTTTAGCATTGTATGATTTCTATCCATTCTAATATGGTGGAGGATACTATAGATGTATTTTTGGATGATTTATCAATTATTAGTGATTCTTTTGATGGCTGTGTGGCCCATTTAGCTAATAAATTTTAGAGATGTGAGAAGTGAAACTAGGCATTGAATTAGGAAAAGTGTCACTTCATGGTGAAAGAGGGAATAGTTTTAAGACATGACATTTCAAAGAAGGGTATAGAGGTTGACAGGGCTAAAATTGAGTCGATTAAATAATTGCATCCACCTATTTCAGTCAAAGGTATTCGGAGTTTCTTGGGTCATGCAAGGTTCAATAAGCAGTTCATCAAGGACTTCTCCCAAATTAAGACCATTTTGGCAAAGACTGTGAATGCCAATCAATTAGTTAAGAAAGTTAGACGATGCATTTTGGGTTTACCAGACATCTTTTAAAACCCACATAGAGGCCTTTCCATATCAACTTGCGTACAACAATGCATGTCACTTGCTGGTTGAACTTGAGCACAAGGCACTATAGGCATCAAAGAAGCTAAATTTTGAGTGGAGTGATGCTACAAACTTGAGAATGAGTAAGATGAATAAGTTGGATGCATTTCGGCTCTGTGATTATGAGAGGTATGCTTTGTACAAGGAAAAAACAAAGTTGTACCATGATAAAAAGATTGAGAAAAGGGTATTCCAGCTTGGTGATATGGTCTTGCTGTATAATTCGCGGCTTCTCTTGTTTCCTGGCAAGTTGAAGTCTAGGTGGTATAGACCACTCACCATGGTTAAAGTGTTTTCCCATGGTGTAATTAAGTTGAAATGAGATGGAGATGATGCCCTATTCAAGGTTAACGGGCATCATGTTAAGCACTATATGAGAAGTATGAATGAGTTGAAGGTTTGTGATGATGTAAGCCTTGGAGAAGTATGAGTTGGCAAGGAAGTTAATTCGTGCTGTGTGTTAAATTAGGCACTTCATGGGAGGCAACCCATGGGCTTGTTGGTGAAGTCTGAGTATCTAACACAGCCACATCGTGCAGCGACGTTAAATCAAGCGTTGGTTGGAAGGCAACCCAAGTTTTTAGTGTTCACTTTGTTTTCTGTTTTGTAGTTTTAAAGCATGGAGAAACACCTAGAACATGGTAAAAATTACAAAACTCAGACAAGTCCATATAAGTGGACCTACGATCTTACTTATGAGGGTCGTAGGTCCAACCTACTACAGGTAAGTGATGTCATGGATGTTAGAAAAATTTATAGCATTTTGTGGGTCTCTGAAGTTGTACTTACAAACCCACTTAAGGGGGTCGTAAGTACAACCTATGACCCTACTTACGAAGGTTGTATAAACCAGACAAAAACAAGGTGTAGGACCTATTTACGGACCCACTTACGGGGGTCATAAGTAACCCCATAAGTGGTTAAAAAATTTTGGGGCCCAATTTCAAAATCTGGGTCAGACCCATATATATTTCTGACCCAAACCAACCTACCATCACCCTTGAAACCCCCAAAACCAACGCATTACTCTACCTTTTAAAATTCAACCCCCCCTTTAAAACTCTACCACTTCTATTTTTCTCTGAAGAAGCATAAATCCTTTCGTTATCACATCACTTCCATGCATGTTCATAAAAAATTAGGGCTAAATTTTCATTGTTTATCATCTACTTCCAAGACTCTTCGAATCTAGGTAATAATTCTTCACTCCAACTTAGTTAAAACATGTTCTTGATTATTGAACTTGAGATAATGCTTGATATAGCCCTAAAATTGTTTAACGTCTCATGATTCTTGAAACTTGTGGATCCTAAATTAGATAATAAACTGAAATTGTGGTATGATTTTTGTTTGGGAAACATGTGATCACATAATTAATAGAAGTTGAAGTTAAATAATGAGAGAAAATCCCACTATATGCAATACCTGTAGAAATTAACTTGTTACATGTTGTAGTGTACGATTCGAGTCTAAAAATTAAAATTATATTTGTGTGGGATGAAATATTTGTTAAAATCTAACTTGCTCTCAAATGAGCACTTACGTATATAGTTATGAGCCTCGTAAGTAGTACCTATGGGCCCGTAGGGGGCCACATAGGTATCTGATTTGAAACCCCATAACTTTAGGGCTTTGTCTAGTACTTACGAGGGTAGTTACAACCATCGTAAGTACTACCTACAACCTGTAGGTTGGGTTGTCAAATAATTTATTTTTTTCTTCCATTTGTGTGCTTTAAGCACTAACAATTACTTTTTCATGTATAATGGTACCAAAAGCTGCACAAAAGAAGGGAGTTCAGTCCAGGATGGGAGATGAGTCTCTTGAACGAAGTGATGCTGTTGGGGAGTATCCTGTGAGTTTGGATAGCACATTATTAGCCCTATGATAGACTCGGATCCGATCACAGAGATAGGCTACAACTGCAACAGTTGTTGCTTAGTTGGGCACTTAGTTCACACTACCACAAGCCTCACAGGACCTAAATGATGATCCACAACTTGCACCAACATGCTTCATTCGGACTGGGATCCAGATAAAGAATCTGAGCTAGTCCATACCACACTCTCCCTACTTTGAGGGGGGAGAGGATGAGTCTAACAGTAATTCAAAGAAAGAGTCTAAGTCCGAATTAGGTACAATGTCTGGTGAGAAGGACGATACAACTGACTCCTAGTTTTAGTAGGGGTCAAAGGATGCATATAGTTTTGAGAGTAAGCTTGCATCAGGCTCAATTGCACCTCAGTCTAATGAGGATGCTGATGCATCACAAGTCGTACAGGAGATATCATCATCACTGGCTCAGGGTACCGAGGCCACTTCTTAGGGAACTAGCTTACTACTTCCACACCTATTGCACCAGAGTCGGATTTAACACATATCTCTAAAGTACTTATAACTGAGATTCCTCTGAGATGATATGTGGAGACTATGAAATAACTTTATGAAAGTGATAGCTTTATCACAGAGTAGGGTCGACCCGATGCAGTATTGTGGGAGAAGTTAGGATAGAGTTAACGGGGTTAGCATGAGCTCCAGAACTACAGGCTTCTTTCGAGAGATACCGACTAAGGTGGATGATCCAGCCTTCAGGTTCCTACAACTCGGCTCTTGTTCGAGAGTTTTGTGCATCCTATGCATCCACGATATACAGGGTTACCCCAACCAAGGTTAAAGCAATTGAGCAGCCCCAGCTGACCCACACTATGGTCAAAGAGTGCGAGTTGATATTTTTAAGGCGGCTATCCGTTGAGTGTTATTGGGCAAGATTATGTTGGACTGGACACAATAACTGAGTTTGATTATTTCATGAGGATTACGTGGAGTAGGTGCACTATGAGGGACACATATCACAAAGTTTTTCAACTGAATTTGGGTAGATGGATAGCCATACAGATAGGTGAGTTGGTACGGATACCTCATGGGTTGAGGAAAAGGGGTCGTTGCACTTTGCACTAAAGGTCTGATGGTTGCACTTTGTACTAAAGGTCTGGTGGTCTATGGTATTAACATACAATTTTATCTCTCCATGCTTAAAATTAATGCCTTCAGGCTTTACGGTTTTTAAAGGGTACACGATACAATTTTCACACATTTTTTGCAGTTGTCAATAAATTATTGATAATCATCATTATTTTAGAATTTTTATATATTTATTGATAATTATCCTTAATTTTGTAAATTTATGATTTTTATTAATTTATTGTCATTTTAATTTTTTTTGTACAGTCATCTGCATGTTTACACAACATAACACTCCAATTCTTTTCCGCACACTATAATTTTAATTATTTATAGCATAATATATTTTTTTCAAGATAATTATATTTTATTTTTTGTTTACATTTCATCGTAATTATCTATCAACATTTATATTTTTATATATAATTTAATATAGTCCACAAATGATACGTCGAGTCTATTATTTTAATAATATAGAGCAACAATTCAGTCAAGTCAAGGTCTTGTAACATTTGAGAAGACTAAACAATGAATTTGTCCTTTAAATAATATCTTTACATATTAACTAAAGGATGAAAATCCTTCAGTTAGTAATTTTCAGGCTAAATGGGGTTTTGAAGGGACAAAATGAGACATCACTTTATTTTTTTGGTTAGTAAAAAGTGTTATTTTATATTATAAGTAAATGGAGGGGGTTAATTATTTTCAACACAAATACACATACAAAAATCAGATTTTGCTCCATTTTCTCTTACCTCTCATTTTTTTTTTCTCTCTCTCTCAACTGCCACAGCTCTCACTGCTGCCCACCATCGCCGCTCCTTCTTCGATGAAGCTCCACCAGAGCTCATCAACACCACTAATATACCACCTAAACTCCACCTCCAGACCACCAATTTTCCCGCTTCTTCTTATTTAACCCCACCAACACCAAAGCCATTTCCAGATAAACCTCTGATGAGCTCATTGCTTCGGTGAATCCCGTCGGACCAAAGACACCACTTTCCACCCTTATTTGTCCCAACACCACCACAACCTTTTGTTAATCTTACCATTTTCTTAGTTCTACCATTATTGGTAAAATTCAAGATCTGGCTAAGTTGATATCCGATGAAACAACTAATATCAGTGCAAACGTTAACCCAGTCCAAACCAATAGACGCGAATAATAACATAACCATTCTAATCTATGAAGATATACACCACTACAACAACAAACTAGATCTGGCCGAAAATTACTCTTTTCCGGTGAAATTCTTTTCTTTTTTGCTTTAATTATACTATGTGTTTTTCTGGGAAAAGCTTAGTTTATCTATGAAATTTATTATCAATATTAATAAGAACCTTCATTTTATTGCTTCTTTGTGTTGATTGAGTGATTTTGACCCCGTGATTTTGTTTTCACTCTTTCATTGCTATTTTTTAGAGTACTTTTGTTCAAAATTTATTTTTTTAGTTGTTTATCATTGCTAACAAACTTCATTTTAATTAGTGGCTCTATTTATTTTCATTTTGCTTGATTAATGTTGGGCATTTAACTCTAATGGTTATCCTTTTTCAGTGAATGTTGCTAAATTTTATTTTGTTACCTGTGAATTTGTTTTGACAGTTGGCCAATGAAGAAACTTTTGTTGGTTTTTGAGATCTCCACAAATAAAAAACATGGACATTACATAAATAAATACATAATAAAATAAATAAATTGACTGGGGCGATGAAGAAATCTATATAGTAGCTAAACTAAATCTGAGCCCACTCTTTAACAAAAATTCTATTTTTTTAATAAATATTCATATACATATGCATAAATAGTTCTCAATTTATTTGATAATTATTTATTTGTTACTAATATTTTTACAACGAGTGTTTGTACAGGTTCTCGAAAATACTTGTCAAAAAGGACGCTCAAAGGAGAGTTTGAGTTTTTTTGTTTGTATTTTTATATTATTATAATTGTACAAATATTAATCATAGAGAAAACTTTTTTTTTTGGGCGTTTGGCCAGGATTTTTTTTACTTACACAATCCTCACCATGCGTTTAGAAAAAACTTAGATTTTTAATATTTATATAAAATAATAAAATTGATTTAGATATTTAGTCAATTAATTCAAATTTTTTACATTAAAAATATTATTTAATCTTTTCCTTTAGAATAAATGTTTACCTTATTCAATCTTTTATAGTATTAACTTTTGTTAAATATAAGGTATTATAAGGAACATACTTTTCTTTGGATAAAACAAAAATACTTTTTCTTTCATATATTATATAAAAATACCCTTTTTTATGAACAACTTTTCTTTCATACATATTTTTATACACTTTTATATATTTTCACATACTTTTTATACATATATTTTTATGATAATATATATATGTGTGTGTGTGTGTATGTGTGAATTTAGATTGAGAGTAGGGTCATGGAATATAGTTTATTTATCCAAGAAGTCAGTAGAGTTAGTGAAAATTCTTAAGAAAAGGCGAATAATTATAACTTGTCTCCAAGAAACCAAATGGGTAGGTACTAAGGCGAGGGTGGTAGATGGTTATACGTTATGGTATTCAGGAAGCGTGAGGAATAGGAATGGTGTAAGTATCCTAGTAGATGAGGAGCTTAGGGAGCAAGTGGTAGAGGTTAAGAGGCTCAATGATAGGATAACAACAATTAAGATAGTTATTGAAGGGTATTCTTAGAATATTATTAGTGCATTTGCCCCGCATGTAGGATTGGATGAGGAAGAGAAGAAGAAGTTTTAGGTGGCTTTGGATGAGATGGTTAGGGGAGTCCTCAATAATAAGAAGTTATTTATAGGAGGAGAGTCTTCTTTGAGGGGTTATGATGGTGTGCATGGAGGCTATGGGTTTGGCATAAGAAATGATGAAAGAGTGATAATTTTTTATTTTGCTCGGGCGTTTGTTTTGGTGGTAGTGAATTCGAACTTTTCCAAGAAGGAGGCTTACTTGGTTACCTTTCGTAGTTCGGTGGTCAAGACTCAGATTGATTTCTTGCTCCTTAAGAAAGGAGATAAAGTATTTGTAAAGAATGTAGGGTCTTATCGGGTGAGAGCTTTTCGACCCATCATAGGATTTTAGTGATGGACTTAGAGATCATAAAAGAGCAGACGATGACAGGTATGGAGGGTCAGTAGAGGATTAGATGAGGCAGTTTAACTTTGGCCAGTGCACTGGATATAGGGGATAAGTTGATAGCGAAGAAAGCTTGGGAGAGTGAAGGGGATACTGATAGTATATAGGATAAGACTGCCAGTTGCATCAGGGAGATAGCTAGAGAGGTGTTGGGTATCTCTAAAGTCTACTCGAGAAAGCACCAAGGGGAATAATTGTGGAATAAAGAGGTAAAAAGAAAGATGGAGGTTAAGAAGAGAGCTTAAGCGAAATCGGTTAAGAGCAAGGATAAAGTGATTAAATGAAAGAATACGGAGGAGTATAAGATTGCTATATGAGAGGCAAAATTAGCGGTCACGAGGGCTAAGGATGTGGCTTTTGAGAGTTTATACACAAGGTTAGATAGTAAAGGTAGGGATAAAAAGTTGTATAGGCTAGCAAAGGTTAGACAGAGGAAGGTTCGAGACCTAGATCAGGTGAAGTGTATTAAGTATGTGGATTGAAAAATTTTGGTAGAGGAGGGTCGTATTAGAAAGTGATGGAAGTCTTACTTTTATAAGCTCCGGAATAAAGGCACGGATACCAGCATTGTGTTGGGGAATTTGGAATATTCTGAGAGGTTTCATGATTATGGTTATTATAGGCACATTAAGGTTGAGGAAGTGAAGGGGGATGTTTGTAGGATGAATAGAGATAGAGTTACGGGACCAGACCAGATTCTGATAGAGTTTTGGAAGTGCACAAGAGGTGCAGGTATGGAAGAGTTGACTAGGTTATTTAACATAATTTTCAAGATGACGAGGATGCCTGATTCTTAGAGGTTGTGTATGATGAGACCCTTGTGTACGAATAAGGGTGAGATTCAGGATTGCAATAATTATAGAGGGATCAAGACATTGAGTCACACTATGAAAGTTTGGGAGGGTGGTAAAGTTGAGGTTGTGAAGGATTGTTACCATTTTTGAAAATTAGTATGGATTTATGCCAGGACGCTCAACTACTGAAGCCATCCATCTTGTTAGGAGATTGGTGGAGAAGTATAGGGAAAGGAAAAAGGATTTTCACATAGTGTTTATCAACTTTGATAAGGCCTATGATAGAGTTTCCAGAGAGGTTCTTTAGAGGTATTTGGAGGGTAGAGCATACCTATGATGTATGTTAGGGCGGTTAAGTATATGTACAATAGAGCCAAGACTCGGGTTCAGACTCGGGAGGGGACTCAGAGTACTTTTCCGTCTTGATGGGGTTACACCAAGGATCAATGCTTAGCCTATTTTTTTGCCTTAGTGATGGATGTTTTGATGAAAATAATTCAAGGTGAGGTGCCTTACTATTTGATTTTTGCGAATGATATGATCTTGATTGAGGAGACACATAGTGGAGTTAATGCTAAATTAGAGGTTTAGAGGCACATCCTTGAGTCTAAAAGGTTTAGGCTGAGTAAGTCCTAGAGGAGTATTTGGAGTGTAAGTTCAGCGAGGTGTCTCATGAGTTCGATGTGGTGTTTAAGCTTCATACTCTTTCAATCAATAAGAGAGAGAGTTTTAGGTATCTAAGATCTATGATTTAGGAAAATAGAGAGATTGATGAGATGTTACTCATAAAATTGAGGTAGGGTGGATGAAATGGAGGCTCACCTCTGGAATCTCCTGTGATAAGAAGGTCCCTCCTTAACTTAAAGGCAAGTTCTACAGAGTGGTAGTTAAACTAGCTTAATTATATGGAATAGAGTGTTAACATGTTAAGAAGGCACACACCCAATAGATGAAGGTGGCGAGATGAGAATGCTTCAGTGGATATGTGGGTGTACTAATAAAGATAGGATTAGAAATTAGGTTATTTGAAATAAGGTAGGAGTGGCTTTGGTGGAAGCGAAGATGAGAAAAGCGAGGTTGAGATAGTTCGGTCATATGATGATGAGAGACACAAATTCCTAGTGCAGAGATGTGAGAGGTTGTATAGAGATAATTTCAAGCGAGGTAGAGGTAAACCAACAAAATATGAGAGGGAGGTGATTAGATATAACATGGAGCAGCTCTAGCTTACTGACGATATGACCCTAGATAAGAAGTTGTAGAAGAGGCAGATTAGGGTAGAAGGTTAGTATGAGTTTAGGTGGTTGTGTTTTTTATTGTATTATTTGGTGTCTCTTGCTTATGGTATTATAGGATATTATTGATTTATATTGTATCTTGTTCTTTTACTATTCCTTGTTCAGATTATTTTATTTTGAGCCGAGGGTCTATTGGAAACAACTTCTCTACCTCACATTGAGGAAGTGGTATGGACTGCGTACACTCACCCTCTCAAGACCCCATTGGCGGGAATATACTGGGTATGTTATTATTGTTGTATGTATGTATGTGTGTGTGCACGCGTAATGTATATAAATTATTTATATATTATTTTAATACACATTTTATATTTGTATTTACAAACATTGATTTTTTCTCTCTTCTTTTGATAAATCTAAGTCTAGTCGAGAAACACATTTATTGATTCTAAAGGATGCTTAACCCCTTTCCTTTGAAAAATTTAAACCCCTATCTAGAATCTAAATTGATTTTCGTAGATTAAAGCACAAGTCATACATGTTAATAAATAAATAGGTTTTCTTATTTTTTCACAAAAATTAGACGGTGACTCTGTACAAAAATGAATTCTTTTAAAGTCCAAAAGTCGTACTTGTTTTAACCTAGGTAAAAATAGGACATGACAGTTTGACGACTTTACTGGGGATTATAGGTTCTAAACATTATAGACTTAGGTTAATATTTAAGTTTTATATATTGTTATTTGTTTCATGCTAATTGTCTTAATTTATGATGTTTGTGTGGCATAAATTATTTATTTTCTATTATTTTGTATAGATTGTTTATTTGTCCATCGCTTTATAGAAATTAGAATTCCATTCATACTTCCTCCACTTTACAAAATGACACTCACACACACTGTCCACGCGGATTGTACATTTTACTTTTTCCAAATACATCCAAATTACCTTATTTTAGAGAGTCGGTGCGTACGTGGGGTAAGCGGGAGTTTTATTGTCGTAGGACTACATGCCTTCTCATATACAAAATCCAAGTCTGTGTATAGTCTCTCTTGGTAAACATAGGATAGAGATAAAACAACAGCTTTTTTGGTACAAACATTATTAGTCAACTTTATCCAAATGTCCAAGGGATTCACGACCCAAGTGTCATATTTTCAGTCTTTGTACATATTTGAAGGATTATTGTGGCTATATATTAACTATTTGTTCTAAATTGGTTATACTTTAGTGGAAAGGTGTGATCTAACCTGTGTTTTGCAGGGCAGATCAGTTCAAAGATGCACCTTAGAAATATCGTCGACAACTGTATCGATCTGAACTATCTTTTGACCTACTTCTTGTCCCGACAAGATACGTAGGCAACTCTGTATTAGGTTTGGTGTCTTTGCTATTTTAGAATAATTTCTCTTTGGTATTCAAATTGGGGAAATTTTCTAGAATAGTTGAAAGACGCTCGCCAATAGTTTTCAAGAGTGCAAATCAATAGCTCCTCAAATTTAAATCTCAATGACATTGGTGCCTTGTCTACATACCTTCAGATCCTCACCTGATTTTGGTTCGACACTTCCTAGCTTCTTTTTTTTAACGTCGTAAATTGTTAAATTTGTGGTGTATCGATCCCCATTCTCAAAATCAAGGGTTCAACACTCTTTCAGTGACAACAATCCTGCCAACTACAGCGAAATTATTCCATATATGACCTTCTCAATCTTATCAACATAATGAAGTAGTGTCAAAGCTCTCATCATGCTTAACATCCATCTTCTCGATTGTCAGATCAAAACAATTTTGATACTATAAGGAGTTCCTTTTTGGTAGTCTTTCACAGGATTTCTAAGATGGCCACCACTTCTTGACAATCATACATGCCACATAAAATTCACAAATTGGCCTAAACTATGCAGACCTGATTCTTGTTTTCACAAGATATGTAGGCAACCCACATAAGGGTTCGGTCCCTATTCTTTTGAAAAAAATCAAAATCTTGACTTGATTGGTACTAATATAGTTAGAAGTTACATGAGAAAGAACAAATTAGTATGATGAAAATGACCGACTTCATGGTAAACCATAGATTCTTTTGGTACCTTTTAATCACACCTGTGACACTTGAAAAATTCTCTTGTATACATCCAAGACAAGAGCAAAGCCAACCTTATCATTTTATGTGCAATGTGTGTTAAGCTTTAGATTAATTTATTACATTGCCTTGTTGATCTAAAACTTGGCCTAAATATGTTTTGAGGTGAAATTCTGAGTTACACTTGATTTAGGAAAGGATCGTAGGCCTTCTTTGACCCGATTGTGCACTTTCACAACCCACCAATGACATTAATCCCTAGCATCCTCCATTTTGAGCCTAAAATATTTTTATGAACATCCGCATCTGCGTCTAGAACTTTTTAACTGCTTACATGTACTATCCCTCTCTTGTCCCACCTCTTTGAGTGCACTAAATATGTGCAAATTACAAATAAAAATTTAAGATCAAAGATGCCAAAGGCAAAGGATATTTGTCCTTGTATAACAAAAATAAAAAAACAACTTCAAAAGGAGCAAATAACCTAAAAAAAGAAAAAAAACTTCAAAAAACAAAAAAATTAATATATTTTTATTGAAAAAAGGGAAAAAACTCCAATACAAGCTTCAAAACAAGTCGAAGCAAATACAAAATAAGGGGCAATAAAGCACGACAAAGAAGATCATGTGCCAAAGCACAACAAATGTCAAAAGCAATTCAATTTGATATTTATGACTTGCTTGCCTTTATTTGCACATATCACAATGCATTTATTTTATCATTTATTAAGCACTGCAGGTTATGTTTGCCTTACTCTCATATATCATAATGTATTTATTTAATCATTTGATGGAACGTGGGAGGTTTGAACCACATAGTGAGAAACTAGGTCCCTTAGAATCAGTCACAAGGAATCAAATAGAAAAGCATAGGAAAACTAAAACTTTGCAGAAAACTAAATAACATAAAGATTTTAACATTGAAACCTCCTTACTCATGGGAGAAAAAACCACGGCTTGTCTTCACAAGCACCCAACACTTCACTATAATCAAACTCTTGATTACATACTCCAATGAACCTAACTCTAGGCTCTACCTAGTTGTAATAACTCTACTACAAGCTAATCTTGACAACTCTGCCAAGAACACACTTCGATATTGATTAACTCTAGCCAATATAAAACTCATGTAACTCTACCTAAGTGCTCTCAAGAAATGAAGGAAATCATTACTCTTTAGAATGAGTAATTCAGTTACAGGCTATAACTTGACTCAAAACCACTCACTCTTTCAGTACATATAAAAATAAGAACTTGAGTAATATTGTAAAGTTGAGTTTTCGCCTATTTCACTTTCTTCAATTCTGATTTTGCAAAAAACTACCTCATTGAGAAACATTCTTTTCTTTTTATAGTGGAATAATGATTAGGGTAGAAATATGATTGGGCCAAGTGTCCTTGAAAAGTATACATCTCACCTGCACAGTTTGTTATACTAGAAGACAAAACTATGCAGACCTTGTGGCAGTTGTATTTTTCTATAAAGACCTAGGGACCTGGTTCCTTGTTGTCAGCTGCTCATGATCAAAACAAGATATATCAATTTCCACCCCTTTGATGATGATAAACCATAGAACTTTAGCATAAAAGTCATTCACCTTATTCAGTCGGAGTGATTACCGCTATTGTTAGTGAATGTCCCCCCTATCACTCTGCACTTTACTTCTCTTTGTCAATATATCATGCAACATAGGGACCTGGTCCTTTATTGTCAACTGTCATAAAAAATTTAACTCATGCACTATGTATCAGTATACATGTACTCATCAATGTTCATTCTTCTCATTTAACCATTCTTCCCCTAGTACCTAACATATCATGTCATGTCATGCAACACACCTGGTCCCTATCATACAAGTTCAGTATATTCCCCCTTTTGGCATCATTGAAAAGCAATAATAGTAAACCACAGATAAAGTAAGCATAGGTTAGTTAACTCATGACCACTGAGCAACACCAACATGAAGAACAACTTTTATATTAAAGAGAGAACAGATGAAACACATAAAAAAAATTCATTCGTTGTTAAGGAGATTAGTACCATTACATTATACCAAAAAAAACATTGTCTTTAAAATCCAACATAACCACAAAAATAGGAAACTTAGATCTGATAAGAAGATAAGGATAACAAAACTTAGGTAGAGGAAGGCTTTGGGGAAAGGGACTTAATCAACATCTCCATTCATACATGCTCTGCAGCATGGGCATCTAGGAACTGCTTGGTAAAGTTCTTCACTTTGAAATTTAGTCCTTGAACTTTACCAGTAAGTTTTGCAACCTTGACCTAGAGCTTAGCATTTTCTATTGCAAGTTCTTCAGAAGCATCTGGTCCCTCAGAAGATAGCTGTTGATTTTTTATTTTCAAGTGTACTATCTCAGCATCCTTAGTGGTTAACTTAATCTTCAACTCCTCCATTTCCTTGCTTAGATTTTATTGAACAACCAGTAGTTTAGATAACTAGGATACAATTCTCATTTTTCCTTCTATGCATTCATTCTGCACCAATGTTACCAAACTAAACATTTGTTTGACAGTTCCTGGGGTTGGTTTAGTTCCAACTACTCCAAAATATTGAAACACCTTGTTCAATAAATATCCGTATTGCATCCCATATTTTACTTCCATTTCATGAATCACCTTGTGTATATGCTCTATAATTAGAGCAGGTAAACTTATCAATTCAAACTTGCTCAAACATTCTCTAAGAAACAAATCAATTGTAGAGGCTATAATTCTTTTCTCCGACCTTGGCAAAATGACCTTATTTATGAACTCAAACACCAACTGGAACTTACTTATGAGAAACTTATTCATCACATAGGTTATTAATGTCCCTCATACCTTAGAAGTATCAATCATAAATTTAGTTGATAGTTGTTGCTTCACAATAGTCCCCACACCAATACCAGGCACATACAAAATCTTTCCAGTGTTTCGTTATCCAGCTTAATATGTTTTTCTGCACTTGTGCAGTTAGACTTAAACCATTATCTAGGAATTCCATAGTGTAATAGAATTCACTCACCTCACCTTCAAAGACTATGGGAGTTGGTTTCTCTAATAGGTGCAACTGATCCTAACATCTCACATGCTCTACCAACTCTACCATTCCAGGCTTCTCGTATAACTTGGGATAAAAACCCCTTTCTGATAGCTCCGTCTGTGTTTTCAGTATATCATTCCTTTAGTCTCTAGACATATCCTTATTTTCTTTCTCTTTCTTTCTAGTTTGTATCACTACTTGATTCTTTTTAACAACTTTTCTCTTCTTAGGACCAAGTCCCTCAAAGACTTTCTTTCTTTTCATAGCTATGTGTTTCTTCTTTATTCCAATAGGGCTACCATACTTTGTAATAGAGGACGTGGTCCTTCCAACAACATGAACTTCTTGTCCTATCTTCTCAGTTACAACAACAACAACTAAATCAATGTTCTCACCCTCTCCAATCTCTACAATTTAAAAATTTTACTCCTCCTCCTCCACTAAAGAAGATTTCTTAAGTCTTATTCTCTTGGTGGTTGAAGACTTGATTTCCTTTATTGCATCCACTATCAGCTTCTTTTTAGATTCTCCAGTAAAATAGGATTGAGCAACTTTTACATCAGAGTTACTCACTTTCTCCTTTTCTTTACTACTCCTCTGTTTTCTTATAGACCACCTCAGAAGTGGTTCATCCGCATATTCTCTATACTCCTCATTAACACAACTTCTTTATCCTTAGACACTCCATTCTTTTGTGTTATAATTTGCTATTCTGCACTAACTGAGCTTTTCTTGGGATCATAAGCAAAAGCAAATTTTTAGCTACCCAATTTATGCTGTTGAAAAGATCAGATTTCTTTACAGGATTTCATCATCACACAGTTGAGCAAAGATACAGTTTAAATCTGAGCGAGTGGGAGAACTAGGTATATGTAAGTTTTCTGAAATTTTAGTACCTTTTAATTCTTCAGAGAGAAGATGGATTTGAGAGACATGCGATGGTTTTGGCTCTTTTAAAGAAAGAGAAACTTTAGATTGAGGGACTTCTTGTTCAATCAGTGAACCAAAACCTTGATTCAAATCCTCTATCATAGATGACTTTGCAGAAATTTCTATGGTTGAGGAAGTTTGGACAAGAATAGACTCAGTGAGGGGTTGCGGATTTTTTAGAGAGGACTCAGTAGGCAAAGTTAACATAAATTTTTGTTGAGGACTTAGAGTGATTTCTTCTATGGTACTAGTGTCCAAGAATTAGATAGTTCAATTTGGGGATTATCTGAATTTGATTTATCTAGGGTGTTTGAAGCTTCAACTGAAGTCATGGTGGGTAAAACACTCTGTGATTTTTGAGGAAGATCAGAAGACTTCTTCATGGAGATTGAGAAAGATAGAATTTCTGCCATTTCGAATTTTTGAGAGAAAAGGACCAGGTTAGTTTAGAGATTAGGACAATTTAGGAAGATGATTTAAGTTAATTTGGGGAAAAGTGAGAATAAAAAGATTTGATTTTGTAATTAATGGAGGTGATCGTTTGACATTAAAAGGTGTCTTTTTGAATTAACCCATCTAACTACAATAGATGTGTCTCATTACATTTGCTGTGATTTGACAATATTTGTTAGGAAGGACATGTGACTTTTTAAATAGAAATTTTATAATTTTGAAGGCACAATGATTTGGTACTAACTTGAGAGATGGGACCATGTCATTCTCTTTCTTAAGTGAATTCTCCATTTATGCTTGCCTCAATAATTTTCCTTTAAATAGTTCTCATGGGTGTATACCTGCAAAGGTATAGTACTAAGTTAGACAATTGATCACCTACCTTACCAAGGATACCTTTCTCCTTATCATAGCCAAAATTTAGAAAGAAAAATTAATTCATTTAGTAGGTCATATTAAATTGATCAATCATAACCTTAACTTATTTATTTCAATATACCACCTTATTTTTTGATAACTTTCTGAAAATGGGTTTGGGGACCAGGTCCCAGACTTAACATCCTTTAAATTTCCAGGGTTCCTTCTGTATTATAATAATTAGTCAACACCTTTCTAAACTCTTCCACAAAATGGCTTACTTGGGACGAGAATAATGGGAAACCCATGAAACTTTTGACTTAAGCTCTTGTTAAGACTTCAGTTTCCAAAAGATAAAGTTAGAATGTCAAGAGAGTAAGAGCATCTATCTCTGCTATTTTGCTTTTTGAGATAAACTTTACAGGGACCGGGTCCTTGTAAATTTTAACTAGACCCTTCTTGTTGTTCTTCTACTAAAGCTAGGATTTGAGACTTAGATCCTTAATCATCATCACCTTCATCCAATTTGCTTTCTCATCTGTATAATTTGGATTTTGACTCTTCTCTTTAACAATGTCATCCCTTTGAACCATACGTAAGTATCTTCATGTTGAACACCAAAGTAAGTTACTTCTCATCAACGACACCTAATTTTAGCTACTTTTTACCATTTCCACACAAGACACCTCTTTTTTGAAGTGCCTTGAGAGAGAAAGAGAGAGTACAATCATACCTTATAGCCATATGCTTTGAATATCCATTATTAGTGAGCCTTTTTCTGACTGTAATACCTTTCCCCACCTACAACAAAGTAATTTGTTAGATTTAGGAACCAACTTAAGTTTGAGTTCCAAGTAGGAGGACACGAGTGTAATTAAATCCTTCTTGGCCCATCTTGGTAATGTAAGCTTCTTTATATTTTTGAAAGGTTAGAAAATATATTCCCTTGCTGAATATATCTAACACTGTTCATTCTAGCTCTTATCCAATTTTAATTATTTTCTTTCATGTTACCATCTCTTCCACAATGAGTGTATAGAGGTTTGTGGGCTTTGTTTCTGATATGTTGAACAACCTTGCCTTGAGACCCAGGTGATTAAGTTTTGTACTAATACCCAAGGCCTTTATCATTATTAACCCCTTACCAGTTAAGTTAGAAGAGATCTGTGAGGATGCAGTCTATTATAGGGATTTTTTAGGTTCTTCCGTTAGATGGACCAAGTTCCTTTCTAACTCTTTATTCTTCTAGAGTGAATTCATATGATACTTGTGAGAGTCCTTAACTTATATTAAAGCTCAATATAAAGCCTTGAGTCTTCTTTCTTCCTTTTACCATCAGAATCTTTTACCTTCTCCAACTGACTCACCAAGCTCAAGTTTTTAAATTTTAACTTAGCAACTTGTTCCTTAGTTTCAGATATCTGAAGCGTTAAAGAAATTAATTCAATCTCCTAATTATCTACCTTCTCTTCTAGAGAATTTTTTTAGCAGTCATTTCACACATAGAATCAATCAACATATTTGCAAGCTTCTTTATCTTTTTGGCAGAGTAGTTATCTAAATTTTTCTTAATGTCAGAAAGAGTTACCTTATTTTCTTCTTCATTTTCAGTATTGGACATAAGAGTAAATAAGAAATCATAGATAGCCTCACTATCTTCCATAACCAATATAGACACATCTTTAAACTTCTCAGCTTTATCAAATTCACTAAATGGATCTCCCCATGCTGCTAAGGCCTGCTTTACTGCATAGTCAGCTGTGACTTTTCTTCTTGATTTTATAGGGACCTGGTCCCTATTCTTTATTTTGTCACCTCCAGTATTATGATATTCCTGGTAATCTATTTTGTACATTGGATAGTCCCTAATAAAAAGCTCAGGACTTCCACATTTGTGACAAACTTCAACAATGTCTCCCTTCTTGCTGCTGCTTCCTCTTCCTTGAAACTGACCACTTTTCTTTATTTCTCTAACAATATTTTTACCAAATAGGAAACATCTATGTCTTCTTCACTTGAATTTGACTTAGAAACCTTTAATGCCAAAGATCTCTACTTTTTTACTTCCTTCTTATCCCTACAACTTCTTGAGTTCATGTGTCTTTAGATTACCAATGAGTTCATCCATAGTGAGAGTTTTTAGGTTCCTTGCCTTAGTAATAGCATCCACTTTACTTTTCTAGGATTTATGCAGAACCCCAGAATCTTTCTCATCTGCTTATATAAAGGAATCACTTTTCTTAAACAGTGCGGCTCATTGTTGATTGTGAATCTTGTATGCATCTCTTGGATATTTTCTCTTTCTTTCATGGTGAAGGTTTCATGCTGAGTAGTTAGCTTGTCAACTTTTTAATCCTTCACATCAATGGTTCCTTCATGAGCAGTCTTCAAGAAATCTTAGATTTCTTTAGCATTTTCACATATAGAAATCCTATTGTATTCTTCAGGTCCTAAGCCACAAACTAGCAGTTTTTTGGCCTTATAATTCTTCTCAACTTTCCTTCTATCTCCATCATCATACTCTCTCCTAGATTTATCAATCATTCTGGTTATTTCTCCTTCTTTGAACTCTTTAACTGGCACATAAGGACCATCAAGTATTACATCCATCATCTCGCTATCCTCAGTCATAATAAAGTCATACATCCTAGTTTTCCACCATCCATAAAACTGCCTATTAAATATAGGTGGTTTAGTGATAGATTTAACTTTTCCAGATTTGGTGGAGCAGCCATGTTAACTAAATCACTCTAGGTGTGAACCTTTTAAAGAGTTTTGGCTCTAATACCAATTAATGGAACATGGGAGGGTTGCACACAGTAAGGGACCAGTTTCCTTAGAGCCAGTCACAGGGAATAAAATAGTAAAGAATAGAAAAGCTAAAACCTTGTAAAAAACTAAATAACACAATGATTTTAATATGGAAACCTCCTTGCTCAAGGGAGAAAAAAATCATGACTTTCTCTCACAACCCCCAACACTGCACTATAATCAAACTCTTGATTACAGACTCCAATGAGCCTAATTCTTGGCTCCACCTGCTTGTAATAACTCTACTATAATCCTATCTTGACAACTTTTCCAAGAACATACCTTGATATTGATTAACTCTAACCAATATCAAATTCAGGTAACTCTACCTAAGCACTTTCAAGAAAGCATAGAAAGTATTACTCTTATAGAATGAGTAGTTCAGTTATAGACCATACTTGACTCAAGAACATTCACTCTTTCAGTACATACAAAAATAAGAACTTGAGAAATATTGCAAGGTTGAGTTTTTGACTATTTCACTCTCTTTAATTTTGATTTTGCAAGAACTACCTCATTGAGAAGCATTCTTTTCCTTTTATAATGGAATAATCATTAGCGTAGAAATCTGATTGGGCCAAGTGTCCTTGAAAGGCACATATCTCACCTACTCAGTTTGTTACACTAGAAGACAAAACTGTGCAGACCTTACGACAACTGTATTTTTCCATGAAGACTTTGGTCCCTTGTTGTCAGCTGCTCATCATTAAAACAAGATATGGTATATTTATTAAGTGCTGCATGTTATCTTTGCTTTTACTTTCCCATATCACAATGCATTTATTTTATCATTTATTAAGCATTCATGCTATCTTTACCTTTACTTGCACATATGACAATGTCTTTATTTTATCATTTACTAAGCATGCAATCTTTTTTCTTTACTTGAACATATCTCTATGCATTTATTTTATCATTTATTAAGCACTGCATGTTATCTTTTCTTTTACTTAGACATATCATAATGCATTTATTTTATCATTTATGAAGCACTACATGTTATCTTTACCTTTACTTACACATATCACAATGCATTTATTTTATTATTTACTAAGTACTACATGCTATCTTTGTTTTCACTTGCACATATCTCAGTGCATTTATTTTATAATTTATTAAACACTGTATGCTATCTTTGTCTTTTACTTGCACATATCAGAATGCATTTATGTAACGCCCCAATTTTGGTACCCGAAATGCTACACGGTGCTCATGACCCCGAAGGACCACAAACTAACCCATGACTGATACTTGTGCCTGTATACTGCATGATATACTGTATAATGCAGAAACATGAACTGAAAGGCCATAAGGTTCAAATTGTAACATAATATCCGAGAAAATAGAATATCTGGGATGGGGTATAAATGCCCAAAACAAAACTGTCTAAACATACTATAGTCTGAAGAGCCTCTAAAACATAACTGTCTGAATAAGGAAATGATGGGACATGTCCCCAACTAGCTCCAACTAATAAACTAATTAATGAGATATTAAATAAATGATCATGTCCTCGAAAGATGAGGACTCACTGCTAACTCTGACTGCGGAGACTGGAATGCTACTGATGCTCTAGAGCTCATACTTCTGAACCTATGGTATAAGACACTAAGCGCAAATATGTCAGTACTTTAAATGTACTGGTATGCATGTGAGGTAGGCTAAATGCAAAGGATTTACATGCATGATCTATACTAACTGACTGAATAATATTAATATGAGAATATATGAATGAAAACATAATAACTGTAACTAGGGTCGTGATAACATGATTACTGAGTCCGAGTGATGATAACATGAGATACTGATAACTGTATAACTAAAATAACTGATACTGAGCGGTTGTATTTGACAGTCTAATTTCTAATGGAACTAGATGGGTTCTGTACTATTCTGAGTTGACCGTATTTGACAGCCCTAAATTCTATAGAACTATCTGAGTTCTATTACTGAGACTGAATGATTGTATCTGACAGTCCTAATTCTATAACCGAAACTATGGGAAGTAGTCATATAACCGACATGCCCCTAATACGCCATTATGGCTGAGTTGGGGTCCAATCTGTAACCCCAATTAGAAGGGTGTCAATACTGCACCACTGGTAAGGACAATCTGTGAGTAACCCTCATATAATAGGTAGCTCTAGTGAGAATGGTGGAAACCCTCATATAACAGGTTAAGACACCTTATCTACCCTCATGTAACAGGCTATGATGTCTCAACCTACGTTGGCTACGTAGTTTTGAAACACAAGGATTGCTTCTAAGAATCACACCCTAATATAACAGGTGAGTTCCCATCCTTGGGTTCACTCGGTGCTAATTCCTACTCCCTTCTGAATAGACACTGAACATGATTAACTAAACTGGACTAGACTGAATTCATGGAGTTCCATTAACTAACGGAATACTATTGAGATTATTGAATTACTGAGCTTTCCTGAGTCACATGACTGACTGGGCTCTCTGGACCATGGATTGACTGAGGATATCGTGAAAACATAACACTAAATCTAGGCACACAACTATATTTTTTGGGTACAAGTACCCCCAGGACTCGATGAAAGAAAACTGATAAGGCATGACATTATTGAATACATGACCAACATCAACAATCCATAATACAATAGTTGAAGATATTTCATGGGCATTTGATCATCATAGCTTGGTACGTGACTAAGATAGCAGGTATACATAGCATAATTTCATAAGGCTAACTCATGAGCAATCCCACAAGCAATTTCAATACATAAAAATAACATGAAAGTCATTTTGAACATAAGGTTAAAGCATACATTGTCATTTGGATCACAATTTAGCAATAGTGCATAATTTCTACCCCTTTAGGCATTTTATCAAACACCTTACATGCACAACTTAAGGCATAGGTGAAATCATCAAATTTCACAAATCATAAACCACTAAATGCATAGATTTCAATTTATATGCTAACGTAGTTTTCATAATTTCACATAAGGATCCCAACATGGGAATCAAACAACAACCATCATATAAATTGAGCAACTCACAACATAATAATCATGATTCATAATTTAAAATAGGGTTCTTGAGCTTTTTGGATGAAAGGAATCCATAAATCGACACAATGCATACCTTAGTTCTTGATTTAGCGAAGATTGATGGAGAAATTTTCTTGAAATTGAATCCCCAATTGAAACCCTAGTTTATTCTTGAGAGAAAATTAAGAGAAACTAGTATATTTTGGATGAAGAATGGCTAAATCACGTATTATTGGGTTTAAATAGGGGTGAAAAATTGACCCTTTTAATCTTGGGCGCGTCTTTTAAAATTGGTGAAAATTTCCCAATCTGGACCCCTAGCGCGATGCGGAATTTGATAATTGGGAAATGGCGCGACGCGGAGCCATCGCATTGCCACTTCGTTTGCGACCTGGAAGTTTGGTGTGACGCGCCACTATCACGGACCTCTACTGAAATTTGACAAATGTCATTTTCTCTTGTGGCGCAGCGTTCCACTGACTAATATAGCGCTGTTTTACGATAGGAACTTGAAATAGTCATAACTTCTTACCCCGATTATCGAATTTAAGCAAATCTTATATCGATAGAAAGCTTATTGAATAAACATCATTCAATTTAGAAGCTAATACTAGACATTTCCTGGGAGAAATTAGTTAGGAAACTTTGGGGTATTATAATTTATCATTTATTATTAACTAGTTAAGCATTGCATGCTATCTTTTCCTTTACTTGCAGATATCGCGATGCATTTACTTTATCATTTAAGCATTGCATGCTATCTTTGCCTTTACTTGCATATATTGCAATGCATTTATTATTTATTATTTTTCTTAATTAGTTAAACACTCCATGCTTTCTTTGTCTTTACTTGCACATATCACAATACATTTATTTTATCACTTATTATTTAAGCACTGCATGCTATCATTGCCTTTACCTGCACATATCACAATGCATTTATTTTATTATTTATTAATTTTCTTAATTAGTTAAACACTGCATGCTACCTTTTAAAGAAACAAAAAAAATCAAGTTTAATTTTTTATTTGTGTTTTATTGAGCACTGATTCTTAGTTTTATACATTCTGCAGACATATAATTGGGTTCGTCCACTCTAAAATAGAATATTTAGATTTGTCCACACAAAATAGGGCATGTTGGGTTCGTCACCCTAAAATAGGACATGTTGGGTTAGTTTTTCCTCTAATAAGACCTTTCATGCATTTTTGTCTTTAATTGAACATTCTATTTGCCTTTAATAGAAATCTCGCAATGCCTTTATTTATTTATCTTTAAATTAATTAAGCATTGCATGCCATTTTTCCGAATTCTTTAAAAAAATTAAGCTTAATTACTCATTTGTCTTTATTGAATGTAAATTTTCAATTTTATAAATTTTGCAGACATATGATTTGAGGATACATTGGGTTCGTCCACTCTACAATATGACATATTGAGATGACTTTTGAACTACACCCGACTTGATCCTCATACAACTCGAGATATGTTGGCAACTCTAAATTAGAGTTTGATCAAATTTTTATTAAAAAAAAGTTTTTATCAAACAAAATTAGCTACATGTCAGTGTTTTTGTCAAAAGACATCTGCATCATCTTCAAACAAAACGAGACAACTGTCGACACTTAATTTTGGCTCTTAATGCTTAAGATTATCGCCTTTAGGCTTCATGATTGTTAAAGGGCACACGATATAATTTTTCACACATGTTTTACCGTTGTCAATAAATTATTGACAATCATCATTATTTTAGGATTTTTACCAATTTATTATCATATTTTAACTTTGCATAATTTATTGATAATTAACTTAATTTCGTAAATTTATAATTTTTATCTATTTATTGTCATCTTAAATTTATTTTTTAACGACAATTATATTTTATTTGTTATTTATATTTCGTAATTATATATCGATATTCATATTTTTATACATTATTTAATACAGTCCACAAACGATAAGTTGGATCAATTATTTTAATAATGCATAGCAACAATTCAGTCAAGTCAAGGTCTTGTCATATTTGATAAGACTACACAATGACTTTGTCCTTTGAATAATATCTTTACATATTGAATAAACGATAAAAAATCCTTCGGCTAATAACTTTCAGGCTAAAGGGAATTTAGAAGGGGTAAAAGGAGACCTCACTTTTTTATTTGGTTAGTAGAAAGTGTCATTTTATATTACAAATAAATGGAGGGGGGTTAATTATTTTCAACACGAGATTTTTCTCCCTTTTCTCTTAGCTCTCATTTTCTCTCTCCTAAGCTCCATACCTCTTACTGTCGCCCACCATGTCGCTCCTTCGGTGAAGCTCCACCAAAGCATATCAACACCACCAATACACCAACTAAACTCAACCTCTAGACCACTCATTTTCCCACTTCTTCTCCGTTAACCCCACCTATATCAAAGCCATTTTCGGCTAAACCTCCGATAAGATTACTACTCCGGTGAAGCCCGTCGGATCAGAGCCACCACCTTCCACCCTTTTTTTCTCCAAACCACCGCAACCTTTTTTGAATCTTTCCATTTTCTTTGAGTTCTGGCATTAATGACAAACTCCAAGCTCTGGCTAAGTTGAAATCTGATGAAACAACTAATATCAGCAAAAACGTCAATTCTAGTGAAACCAACGGACGCGAACAACAACATAACCAATATACTCCGTGATGACGTACACCACTACAACAACGAACTAGATCTAGCCGAAAATTACTCTTCTCTGGTGAAGTCCTTTTTCTTTTTGCTTCGATTAATATATGTGTTTTCGATTAGAATAAATTTTAGTTTATCTATGAGCTTTATTCTTAATATTAATGGCATCCTTCATTGTCATATGAGGGAACCGTTGTCATAATAGTGAAGAAGTATATTTTCGATCCTTGGTTAACAACTCCAGGCCATGACTTATGTTCAGACCTCAGGAGTTATTACCCAAGTCATGACGACTATTCCTAGACTTTTCCTGCTCATTTTAGTTAGGGTCTTTTTGGTATTTTCCTCCCTTCAAACTCTTGTTCCATGACTAAAAACACCCAAATGACTCTTCTTCCATCAGCTATCGAAATCAAACCTTACTTTTTTCTCTTTAACTCCCAAGGCAAGAGATATTAGGGTTTTACAAAAAATTCAACACTCAAGCTCCAACGAATTCTCTTCAGCTTCTTACATATTTCAGGCATATTTCTCATCCCTAACTTATTTTTTTACATTATGGCATTTACTTACTCAACCTTCATATGTTTATAATATTAGGTTGATGGATTTTGATTAATTATTACTTGAATTATTTTTGCCATGTTTTACATGTGTTATTCATGCTTGATAAATGGTTTGTTGTGGACTAAGTTGGTGCAACATGGTAGGGTTTAGAATGAGAGACATGGGTTTCCCAAATTGATGTATTTTTAATTGGTAATGGCATTAGCCTTAGTCAACCTTGTAAACTTGATCTTGAGTCTGGATAATTGCATGATTTAACTTATATTTTGAAAATATTTCTTTGAATAGAAGGATAAATAGATAAAAATGGGTTTTGAAGGCCCTTAGTGGCCATGGTTTGGATTTTAAATAGAACTTGTGAGTCTAATAGTTACATGGATTGATTTGGCATAATTATATAAGCTTTGAAGCATATTGGTATGACGATACTAGGTTGGGAATATTCCTTAATAAAGACTCCTTGGTAAATGGTTGGATTATGTGCAAATTATTTTAATTTGGCTTAAAGGGAATTGTGTAGCACCCTATGAAGGTGTAGGTCCTGGAAGGGCCAACACTGGAAATCACATTTGCTGGCGTAGGGGTCTATGTGACCATGTGCTTGGTGCAAAATTTATATTTTATATGGATATTGCCTTGGTGTCTATAGCCTTTTCTTAATTTTCTCGGTATGTATGACTAACATGTACTGGGGCCCTTATGGTAGGGGGAGTCTGACGCGTATAGCCCATAGGTGGTTTAGGATAGATTGAGCTACATAGTTCAAGTTAATATTTTAAACTCTGATGTTCATATCCCCTTTCCCTATTCTATCATCCTATATATGTATATATAAATATTGTGTATGTTGTTTTGACTGTTTTTTTGGAAAAGGCATTATTTTATTCTATTTTTCCTGAGTTACATGCCAGTGCTTTCCCTACTGATTATTCTTGGACACTGCATCATTTAGTGATGTATGGTATAAGGATATTTTTGTTACTCTTGTGCAGTGTTAGGTGGTGTGGTACGTTGGTTGAGTTGATGTTAAGTGGTGAGCCTTCATCTTTTGGGAAGTTCTGCCATTTCATTATGTTATTTTCATATTTTAAGAATTGTAAACTTTTTTTGGTCATGGTCGGGGCATGCTCCGATCTAGTTAGGCATTTCTGATTTTAGAGGCTTTTGTGGACAGTATTGGGACGATTGGTTGTCTGGTTTAAGCACTTAGATTTTATTTGATTTATCTATCATATTTATAATTTTGGTTGGCTTCTACTATTTGTTATATTATGCTTTGGAGGTTAGGCTTAGAGGGTGGTCTTCATCCTATAGTGAACTTGGGATATCCATCACGGCTAGGCCCTAGTTAGGGTCGTGAAAAGCCTGGTATTAGAGGATGGTTCAGGGTCACTGGGTGTCCACAAAGTCATGTCGAGTAAAGTCCTTTTTAAGGGTATGTAGCACACCATACTTACAAGGGGGAGGCTATGAGGTATTTGGGAATATTTCTCTTTCTTGTGTTCTATTTTGGTCAATAGAGTCTAGTTATCATGAAGCCTCTCTAACTCCTTACTTACTTACATTTCAGATCATGCCTCCTCGAAGATCTGACAGTCATAGAAACTCTACTGGAACCTCTGTTCCCGGCGAAGATATAGAGGTGATTTGTGCTGATTATGGAGTGCATACCTGATCTAAGGTCCCTGTTTTTGACTGTACTGCTCTACATGGGGTTCCACTGGTCCCTATTAGTCCTTCTCGGTCCCCTCGGGCTGGTGAAACTCATGCTCAGTCACCTTAGGGAAAAATCTCTTATGTGGAGTTCCGTCAATCTGTTAATATGCTTGCTTAACCGGTGACATCATGTAACACCCCAGGAGTACACCCTGGATGCCACACGGTGTCTATGATCCCGAGAGACCATAATCTAACCCATGAGCCGGTACCTACCGTGAGCACTGAATAAAAATGATAAACAATATGTGCGGAGTATCAATTGAAATACCATAAGGTTTTAAAAACTGAAATTAATACTGAATCATGGTTTAAAATGTCTGAAAACATACTGACAATGCTAATAAAACAACTGATAATCAAAACTGAAAACTGACCAACTGTCTTTACTAGTCTGAAAGCTTATAAACTGTTTGACTGTGGAGTTAATGGGACAAGCCCCCAACTAACTCTGACTAACTAAATAAATGAACTACTAACATAACTGAATATAAGATAGCTCATCCTCGAAGGATGATGACTCACCACGTCTCCTGCTGCTGGTACACTGGAAAGTCTAAGTACGATCGGGAATTCGAGCGTCCTAACCTATGATATAAGACATCACAGCGCAAAAAATGAGTATGATATCAGTACTTGTAATTGTACTAGTATGCTAAATGAGGTTACAGTGATATGTATGGTTTCATGTGAATGAGTAACAAATGACTGAATGTATAGCATTAGGTACTGAGTAAGAATGAATGCATAAAAACTGTAAAAACTGAGAGTGCATGACCAATCATAAAATAAGTTCTGAATTAGTCTATAAATAAGATACTGAAATCGGACAACTATATGCTATGGTTAATTAAGGTTGAACTAAATTCTAAACTGAGTTCTGAAACTGAAATTGTGGGAGCTATCATCTAACCGACATGCCCTAATATAGACTGATTGGGTTCCAACCTATAATCCCAGTTGGAAGGGTGTTAGTACCATGCCACGGGTTACTAACAATGACTGGGTCAACCTTAATCTAGTAGGAAGACTCATGAGATGTATATATGTATGTCAACCCTAGACTTGAAGGAAGACATATCAACCTACACTGGCTATGTAGTTCTGTAACTCAGGGACTACTACTAAGGGTCACACCCTAAGCTGGAAGAAATTCCTCCATCCCTGGGTTTGCTCGGTGCTAAGCTTGTTAAATGGGACGGGTTGAACTGGCCCATTTAATGAAACCAGCTCGATAAGCCCAAGGGCTTTAGGGTACTGGGTCCTAGGCCATTTTTTTATTTTGGGCCCGGTTAACTCGGCCTGAACCCATCTTGGTTAGGGCCCGCCGATTAACTAGCCCAGTTTTTTTTTTTTTGGATTTTGGGACAAACTAGCCGTTGGCCCAAAGGCTATTTAGCCGTTTTGGGTCCAAACGGCTAGTTTGGGCCCATTAATTAATTTTTATTTTTTACTTTTAAAATTATTTTTTAATCCCAAATTTGTTTCATAAATATCCTACACCTTCAAATCATTTTTCACATAATTTTTAATTCTCTCAAATCTCATTTTTTCTTAAATCTCAATTCTCAATTCTTAATTCTCAATTCTCAAATATTCTATAAATTTAATTTCCAAAAGTGCTCACTTTAATTTTTTAATTTTGCGATTACAGAGTATGAGTGGAAGTTTCTAAAGTCGCAATCTTCGGATACTTCCAAAATTTGGTATTGTCGTTCCATCTCTTACGTTTAATTTTTATTTAGTGTATTAATGATTGAATATTTAATTTTATTATATTTGTGTATTTTGAATTTTTTTAGTTTAATTTATATCATGGATAAATTAAGAAACCTCGCTACTAAAGATATTAAAATTTTTTATCCCGGAAGCGGTAGTGGTAGTAAAAAGCGAATTACTAGCGATAGAGGTAGTTCAAGTAGTAGATATACCCGTGTGCCTCCGACATCGATTAGTCAACCTTTTGAGGAAGACGTAGGTGTAGTAGGTGCTCACGATATGGATTATGTAGAAGCTCAAGAAAATTACGGTATAGAAGAAGAAAATAAAGTAGATGCGGTTAATTTAGATGAAGATGGTGAAAATATTGGTGAAACACCCGCAGTAGAAAATGCTAACGTTATATCTAAATCAGTTAATCTCCCTTCCCACCCTTTCCGTTCCCCAAGAGCTCGTAAAACAACTAGTATTGTATGACAATTTTTTGAACGTATATCAGATACTAAGGTGCAATACAATATTTGTCAATAAATATATAAGCATAAAAGCGGAGGCAAGCAAGGGGGTACGGGTACGTTAATGAGACATATAGGTGATGCTCACGAAAGAGAGTTAAATATTGCATGAGATGGTGGGGATGTTTGTGGGCCAATGCAAACTAGAATGGAACCAGTAACCGATCAAGTAACAAAGAAGTATAATAAATTGAGGGACCGGAAATAAATAGCTAAAATAGTATCTGTGGGTTGTTTGCCATTTAGTTTTCCTTTTTCTGATGTCTTTATTCATTATATTCAAGCAATTTATAATCCTATGTTTAATGGTGTTCCTAGAAGTACTTGTCGATCTAATATTTTTAGACTTTATTCACAATATTATTTTTATTTATCCACATTGTTAAAAAATATTCAATGTAGATTGTCCCTAACTTTTGATCTTGGTCGTGTTGTAAATAAAAATAATTATTTAACCGCTACTTGTCACTGGATTGATAGTAATTTTGTGATGCAAAAACGTATTCTTGTTTTTTTATATAATGAAGATCGTAAACATACTGGAGATTTTATTGCTGATTCTATTGTTAAAGTTGCCGGATTTTATGGTATCGAAAATAAAATCTTATGTATTGCTTTTGATAATTCTTCTAACAACAAGACTGCTATAAAAAAAATTAAAATCTAAGTTATCTCCGCCGTTGCCTGAAATTTTTCATATTAAATGTGCATGTCATATATATAATTTAATTGTAAAATATGGTCTTGAGTTTTTTGACCTTTATATTGAAAAAATCCGTCTTGCGGTTGATTTTATTCAAGTAAATAATAGAAGAAAAAGAATTAGAGAATTTAAAGTTAATGTCAAGAAAATGGACTTACACCGATATTGATGCCTGAGAAAATTGATATTAGATGAAATTCTACGTATGATTTTTTAAAAACTTGTTATAAATATAGAGTTCCTATTACACTAACTTTTAACCAACATTGTGGTTCATTTGCTGATTGCATGCTACATGATTCTGATTGGATTGTAATTAATGATCTTGTTATGTTTTTAGAAAAATTTTATGTAGCTACGGTTGAATTTTTCTGTGCTTATTATCCTACTGTTTGTAACATTTTGGCATATATAGCCGATATTTTTGATTTGCTCAAAGAATATAAAAATAAAGAAGGTTATAAAGAAGTTGTTGGTGACATGTTTACTAAATTTAAAAAATAATTTTTTTCGATTCCCCCTATTTACTTGGTTGGTGTTATGCTAAATTCGTGCATGAAATATAATACTATGTTCCACTTTAGTACTATTATTTATGCTAACTTAGAAATAAATACTAAAAATAATTATGAACAAGTACAACCTGATTTGTGGACGGCTATGGGTGATGCGAATGAATACATAGAAAAATTATATAATCACTATACTGATTTATTTGATTTAGCCGTACCTACAAATATCACTCCAACTGTCACTCCTCATCCTCCCGAGGAGCCATCATCTTCTAAAAGGCCGGAACATAATGATTTTTCTGATTCCTTTTATAATTTACCTTGTTGGAACAGTGTTGCTGACAGAGCTTACAAATCAACTTATCGAAAAGAGCTAAAATATTATCTTCGGTCCCCGTCAGAGGATTGCAGACGACAGATCAACACGTTGGATTGGTGGATGAGTAATGAAACACAATATTCTGTGCTTTCAAGATTAGCTAGAGATATCTTGAATGTTCCAATTTCAACTGTTGCATCAGAGAGCGCCTTTAGTCAGAGACGACAGCAGCTTGGAGACAATCGACACTCATTGGGATTCAATGCAATAAGAGTTCTAGTTTGCCTTAGAGATTGGATTAGAGCGAAAAGAAGAAATCGAAGAATGGAACCGGAGCCGAATGACGAGCTGAAACTTGAAGAAATTATGTCTTCACGGGAGAACTCAGTTGAATCAAGTCCACTGCATGGTTTTGCCCCCGTTGACTTTGACTATCCTATGCAAGTTCCCGTTAATAATAACATGAATGAGTTGGAAAAAATGATGCATAATTTGTAGATTTTTCATTCATGTAAATTATAAATTTTGAATCATTTCGCAATTAATAAAATTCAACATTCATTCACTCCTTAGTCCTTACTTTGTAATTTTTTTCATTTAATGATTTAAGTTTAATTTCTACTTTAAATTAAAAACTTACTTTGAATATATTATTAATTTACTACCAAGTATTATTAATTTATTATATTAAGTAGCATATGTTTTGTATATTTGTGTATATATCTTCTATAGATGTGTATATTTAATGTATATATGTGTTATAAATTGTATATATATTGTAGTATGTGTTTTATTTAAAGTAGTACATATATA
>NW_025850595.1:0-1132 GCF_002878395.1 Capsicum annuum
GCAACACTACAGTGGTGCATTTATTATCAGGCTCAAAAATCACCGTCCATTTCTTAGTCACTAAATCCTTCTTGAATTTCGCATAAAATAGGCATATACTCTAATTCTTCCACTTGAGGGATATTCACAACCAATTCCTTCAACATAGACATGAATTTTTAATTTTCCCATTATTCAACTTTATTCTTCAAATATAAAGGAAAGGGTGGAGAAGGTTATGGAGTGGTCTTTTATAGTGGTGTGAACTTCTTACGCTTGTCTGTATAATTATCCATTAATTTCCCTACATATATCCCTTTCTGTGATGTCTCACCATTAGTCATAAACTTCTCTATTGTAGCTTTGGGTGCATCATATATATTCGTAGAGTCATTTCTCTCCTTATCAACTACATACATAGGTGGATAAATATTAGCATTACCATTTTTAGTGGTAACAGTAAGGAAGTGACTATCGTTCTTCAGATTTTTAATGGTATTTCTAGGAAGAGTACCCATATGATACTGATTCAATGTAGTAGACATCTACCCAAACTACTTTTCAAGATTCTTAATCAAGGATGATTGTGATTCTACTTTCAACCTCAATCCTTATATATATGCATTATTATCCTTAAGACAAAACTTGTTGGCTTTGTGAACCCTTAATAAGCTTATCAAGTAATACTTCCATTCTAAAAATTCCAGACTCATCATCATGGTTCTCTGGTGGAATATAAAGACTACTCTTCTCTTTGTAATCATCTTTTTAGTTTTAGTCACCATCCCACTCTCTAGTCTTGTCCCTATAACTTTCTTTACTGTAGTTTTGACATTGATTTTATTGCCTCAAGTTCCAAGCATTTTTATTATAACCTTGGACCATGTCATGGAAACTCACCATCACTATATCTAAATACTTTGTTTTTTCCTCAAAATTAGACCCTTTATACAACAGCCCCCCCACCTTGGTCCCCAGCCAGCCGCCGCTCGATCTCTAGCCGCCGATTTGATCTCCAACAGCTGAAGCTCGATCTCCAGCCGCAGCTCCATCTGCAACCGCCGCTCGATCGCCAGCAGCCGCAGCACCCAAATGATGACCAGTTCCCTCGGTCTCCAGCAGCCGCAACTCCATCTCAGCACCAGAATCCCCC
>NW_025850595.1:1232-2084 GCF_002878395.1 Capsicum annuum
CCTCGGTCTCCAGCAGCCGCAACTCCATCTCAGCACCAGAATCCCCCTTAACTCGGTCAATGCTGGGCTTTCATTTTTGGCTTGGTCTACAAGCGTAACCCGATGACTTCTAACCTTTGTTATTTTATTCTTCGTATTATGCTAGTAGTAGCCCCTGTACCTTGATTTGCATTGGATTTGTTGATATTGTCTGTTACCTGTTGTTGCTGTTGCTGTTGCTGTGGTCATTTCTTGCACTGCTTTGGATTGGGTTATCGGCTTGGGAATCTGTTTTTGGGGCTGTGGGTGTTGAGTCCAGTGGTGTTTGCGCTCTAGTTGAGTTTAGTTCTGTTCCTGGATTATTCCTTTGAATTTGTGTGAGCCTTGTATTTCTTGCTGCTGCTTTGCTACTACCATCGTTTATATCTTTATATTTTCTTATACTTTCATGTAGTTGTGGCTGTGGGCGGTAATGGTTGGATAGGGTCATGTCTGAGGGGGTTGGGGCGTGGGGCCGTAGTGAGGGCGGGGGATGAGGAAAGGGCAGGAGTGAGAGGGAGGCCAAGGTTTGGCCGCGAGAGAGGGGGGGTAGTGGAGGGCGTGTGGATAGGGATGGTAGGCTGAGGGTTGGGTCTTAGAATATAGGAACCCTTCAGGGTAAGTCCATAGATCTTGTGAAGATTCTTAGGAAGAGGAGGATCAATATTGCGTGTGTTCAAGAGAGCAAGTGGGTAGGGTCTAAGGCTAGGAAGGTGGATCGTTACAAGCTGTGGTACTCTGGGAGCGAGAGGCGTAGGAATAGAGTTGGCATCTTAGTAGATAAAGAGCTTAGAGGTCAGGTAGTAGAGGTGAAGAGGATCAACGATAGGTTGA
>NW_025850596.1:0-1336 GCF_002878395.1 Capsicum annuum
TGGAACATCTGCTATCAATGACCCACATTCCTTTCTTGTAGCTTTTGCAGATATGTTTTTGCAAAATAAGAAGATTAATTTTGTTTAGGTACCCAAGTTTTTTTAGGTCCTTAAGGGTTTTAAGTGCTTCCTTTAGGTCAACAAACCCACACACCTTTAGACCTTTGTCTGTAGTTATGTGATTTGTGTCCCTTTTTACCATAGGTGCAGTAGACTGTTACTTGAAAAGAGAAAGAGGTTTTAGCTGACTGAAACAAACTTGATGAAGAGTTTGATTTATTTTTAAAGGAATTTGATCTTATGGAACTGTGAGTTAGTGATTTTCTAATGCTATTTAACTATATTTTTACATCATCAAGTTGTTCTTGAAGTAAGTCAGTTTTAGTTGACATGCTTCAAATTCGATTTGCAAGTTCCTTCTTTCCTCTTCAAGTTTTTGTTTTAACTGAGATTCCAAAATTTTATTTTCTTGAGCAAGTTTATTGTATTCATTAATATCTTTTTGAAGCTCATCCATAATCATATCAAAATTTGTTTGAAGAATGTTACAATTATGAAATTGAAGGGTCTTACCTCACTTGGTTTACCTTTTGCTATGAAGCACATGTTGGTTTTTTTTTCTCATCTTCAGTTTCATCTTTATCACTCCATGCTCCAAAGTTTTTGTTTTTCTTGGATGATATTCTCCTTAATTTAGGACAATTCTACTTAATGTGTCATAATTTTCCATAATAATAACAACGATCATCATTTCTTGTAAATTCTTTATTCTTGTAGCCTTATGGTCCCTGTTGCCTCTGTTTCAAGATTTGCCTTACTTCATGATTTATTAAAGTCATTCCCTCACTGTTGTCTTCGTCCAGGGATTCTTCTTTCCAGTTGTTACGACATTGAACAACACTCGTTTCTTTCTTTCTTCCTTGTTGTACCTGTTAATGTGATTTCATTCATAAGCAATGAGGTTACCTATTAGTTCATCATATGTCATGTTGTGAATATCCCCATCTTCTAGAATAGAAAACTTAATTTCTCATGCTTTTGGGAGACTTCTTTCAAGCTTTTGAACTTGTAAACTATTTAGATAGATCACTCCCAAGAACTTTATAACATGAGGATTACTCAATTCAACATACATGCTATACAACTTCATGGAATCTACCATTAATCTGTTGTTTTAGTTATTATATTTTCATCTTCTTTTTTTATCAAGAGTATTTATTTCTGTGTAGGTACTTTCTAAGTTTTCCTCATTAATTTCTTTTTGTTTTTCATTAATTTCTAAATTTTTTGTATTTGTTAATATTTCTGTATATGTTTCACTATCTTCGGAATCATA
>NW_025850596.1:1436-1648 GCF_002878395.1 Capsicum annuum
TTGTAGTTCTTTTTCTAATTCAGCAATCCTACTAGTTTTAGTTTCTTCTATTTTTCATATTTCTTCCGTAGTTTGTTGTTTTATTTTTTCTATTTCCTTTTTCCTATATATCTCTTCATTTTCTCTTTCTATTCTTACCATTGCTGTCAATTTATCTTCTAACTTTAATTCTTCTTTTTCTAACATTAGATATAAATGTTCACCTATTTTCT
>NW_025850597.1:0-2865 GCF_002878395.1 Capsicum annuum
TCCCTTTCGCGAGTCCCCTGAAAATTTGACAGCTACCGAAAAATGAAGAAATAAGAAACTAATATAGAGATTTTTACATACATATTTTTTTTTGAACTAACTTACAAACTTTGAAAACTAAGAACATTAAGGAAAACTAAGAACTCTAAGAACTTTATGAAAACTTTCTCACTCTTGATTTTTTCTCTCTAGTAACTTTTGTTTAAGTCTTCCAAAGAGGGGTATTTATAGGCATTTGTTGACTTCAAATACACTTTATGGATTTCAGATCCATTTATTTTTAAGAAGACTTTAGCATGACTTTTGGCAACTTGGGTGGGGCTCACGATCACATAGCTATGTCTTTATTTTATCCATCTATTTATTTATCTGCTATTGCATACGTTAGTAATTTTGTCTTTTGTGAATATCATTATTGCTTACATCTCCAAATTGTGTAATGATTCTGAATAAGGCTCCATTCCTAAATCTTCATTAACATTTGGGTCTTGTGAAAATTGATCCATGGTTGAGTTGTAGTCTCGTTGATACTCATCACTATCTTCGTCTGATAGTCCAAGTCTTGTTCATGTTCTAGGTGATCTTGTCTTTTCTCTTACAATTAAATAAATTCTAGGTCTTGGCTCTGGCGGTTCCGAATTCATTACTATTTCTTTGGGCAGTTGTTCTGCTAATAATTTTTTTATAGAGTCTACTACCATTTTCTCTATATTTCTTTATTATTTTTCTTTATTCTCAAGAAGAAAACTTTCTTAGTATAAGAAGGACTTATTTCGTCTGTGGTCTGAGTATCTGTGTTCTTGAAACTGGCTGGGAGTATTCTCCTTACACGTTTTGGCAAAGTGTCAGCCATCAATGTATTTGATAAGTCTTTACCAGCTACCGTTTAAGTTGGACTGACTGTATCATTATCTAATATAGTAGGTCTTTCTATATTCATTAGGGAATGCACACCTATTAACGGATTTGATAAGTCTTTACCAGCTACCGTTTGAGCTGGACTAGCTGTATCTTTATCAGATATAGTGGGTTTTTCCATTTTTAAAGAAGATGGAGAAATCTTTAGAATTTTTTTGAGTCTCATAAAATGGTTGAGTCTGTTGTAAAAGTTCAAAATGAAGAATTTTTATACGGTATTGTAAAATACTTATATGTTCTAACATTTATCCTTTTTCATTTACAAGGTTTTCATTATCTTGTCTTAAAACCTCATTGGCGTGATTTAGTTTTCTAAAAGCTTCAGTCATAGAGGAACAATGATCACAAAATATAATTTTGTCCGTGTATTTTTTAATATTATATTGAGGAATTTTTTGCGTTTCTGGTCTTAAGGCTAGGGTAATAAAATAATTTAGCCCTAAATTTATACGGGCATAATCTAAAGCCTCTATTAAATCATCAAAGCCTTTATAGAGAGGGGTTGTATAGTCTTTTACAGAATCCATTACCTCTATCCTTGTTTGAAATACTCCCTATGTCTTTCCCCTAAGAGCAACATAAAATTTAAATTTGTTAGTGCTATTTTTCTCAGTAAAATAATAACTTAAAGCATTCAGGACTGAAATAAAGTATCTAATGTCTTTTGGAGTATTGTTGTAGGAGATCCATAAGTTGTCGATCAGGCAAATCTGTCATTTGTCCATCATTACATTTGGTTTCAGTTTGAAAGTCAAATTGGATGGCTTATAACTAGCTAGATTATGAGGCCCGAAGATCAGTCCTTCTAATTTCGGATGTTCCAACATTGTTAGTGTCCTGTAACGAGTGTTGCTTAGTAATTTGTTTAAGTAGTCTTGAGAGGATGAGGCCCCCGCCTTTCCTTTGCTTTTGCCTGTCTACATTCTGAAATAAAAATTATTAGTTGTCTTCTTTTATTATTTTACTTAGCTGATATGCTAGGTTATTATATTTACCTTTAATATGTTCTAGAACAATATTATAAATTGAAGTGGCATCTAGGAAATTTAACCACCTCCTTTTACTACTATTCTTCTCTTTTATTTTCTAATAGAATTTTACTATAGCCTTGCAGTCTGTTCTTACTAATATTTCTGGCTTATTTAATATATAAAGTTTAAAGCTATTCAAACAGTAAATTACTGCTAGTGTCTTCATATCTATGCTATTTAATTTACCCTTTTCTTTATATTTTTTACTTGAATAAGCACATATTTTCTCATCCTTTTTGTCACTATATTTGTTAGGCTTCACTTTTAATATTGCTCCCCATCCTTCAAGGCTCCTGTCTATCTCAACTATTAAATAATCCATTTCTAATGGTAATGTTAAGTCTGTGATGTCTTTATCATGCATTTAAATTGTCGGACTAATTTTATGTCTTCAGTATTAAAGGCTTTTTGGCATGTTGATCCTGTTTTAGAATATAACAGTCCTGTTACATTTCCTAAGTCTTTTATAAAAGCTTTAGCATAATTTAAAAGTCCTAAAATTTTTTGTAAATCTTTAGTCTTGTCTAATTTATATGGCATTTCTAAGACTCTTTTAGCTATGCGTGGTTGTAATTTTACTCTACCATCTCCAATAACTACTCCTGAAAAATTAATACTATTTTTACATAATTCTATTTTCTTTCTATTTATTATTATTTCATTATCTACAAATAATTTAAAAACTTATTGTAAATGTCCTTAATGTTCTCTCATATTATTACTAAAGACTAAAATATCATCTACATATACTAATACAAAATTTTTATAGACTCTAAGAATACTATCCATTTTTCTTTGAAAAATTGGAGGAGCCATTTTTAATCCGAACGGCATGACCAGCCATTCAAAATGTCCTTCTGGACATGTGAAAGTTGTAGGGAGAATGTCCATCATAAAGTTCTTAGTTTTCCTTAAA
>NW_025850598.1:0-13964 GCF_002878395.1 Capsicum annuum
AAATACTATCTATTTTTCTTTGAAAAATTGGAGGAGCCGTCTTTAATCCGAACGACATGACCAGCAATTTTCATTTATATCTTCTACTAATTGTGTATTCCTAGATTTGGATCTTCTCCTGTTAGTAGAGTCTGTACTTTGTTTACAAAATTATATGGATTTGAGCCTGAAAGCTATCCATTCTATATTTTCTTCATGTATTTTAATTTGTCAATATATAGATTTACAATCAAATTTGCTAAATACTTTTCTAGCCATCCAATCTGACTTTAAAATTGAAACCAGATGTAAGGGCGGACAAAGATTTGCCTGATCGATAATTTATGGATCTCCTACAACAAGACACCAAAAGACATTAGATACTTTATTTCAGTCCTGAATGCTTTAAGTTGTTATTTTACTAAGAAGAATAGCACTAACAGATATTCCTTTAGGATAAAATAAGTAAAAGTATATGAAAACACATCAATTTGCGAGACAAATACAAGGAAAATATAATCGATTATGGCGGTTCTGGATTCATTGCTATTTCTTTGGGCAGTTGTTCTGCTAATAATTTTTTTATAGAGTCTACTACCGAAACCAAGACCCAGAATTTCCACTAATATAGACTTTTTTTTACACTTTTTATTTTAATGAAGAACTAACTTACAAACATTGGAAACGAACAACTTTATGAAATACTAATGCAAGATTAGAATGGAATTTCGAAAATTTCAGTAAGAAAGAAATATTAAAACCCACAGATCATTTAATGTATATTAATAAGAAAGGAGACACCTAAGTAAGATATACAGATTATACATACACAAATGAAAGAGAAACTGAGGAAGATATTGATGAATGTGAGAACACTAATTTCATGAATATAGAAATATTAGAAGAAGGTTTTTAAGTAAATAAGGCCATAATGAAAGCAGAAGTCCTATATAAAATAAATAGCAATGGCGTATTTAAATGCACAGGTTGTAAATTAGGGAACTTACAACTTGAAGAAATGAAAGAACATTTTATAAATGTGAATTAAGAACAGATAATTATGGTTATACACGTAAAAAGGAACAAAAAGGTAAAGACTCAGAATCAATTTATAGTATAGACAAAAGTATAAAAGAATTTATGGAAAGTGCAGCAAGCACTGCAAGCCCTTTCCATAGAAAAACCGGTATGCAAAGAGTACCAGTAACAACAAGAAATTAACCAAGATATAGAGTATTCAGAACAAACGCAGACATTCAAGCAGAATAAGACATAAAACCTAGCTGGAGAAGAACCCATTAGATTACAAGAAGGTTGTAATAAAGAAAAAATTCTAAATTTACCAACTCATGACCCTCAGGCATGGAATAATGTAATAGACATATGGAAAAATATAGTTGTAGCATACTACATAAAATATATACAGGGTAATCAAGAACCAGATGCAGAAATTATGTATAGATATTTAGAAATATTTCTAGGAGAAAGTACTAAAGCACTTTGGGAAGCTTATAAGATAATATTCCACAAGACTTTCAAGAATTAGTAGAACTAGGCTCAAATCCATACAATTTTGTAAACAAAGTACATACTCTACTAAAAGGAGAAGATCCCAATAGTGGATTAGTGGTATTGCAGCAAAAAGCCCTAATAAATTTAGAACAACTAAGTATTAATAATTGGTCAACGATTAAAGAATTTCTAAATGATTACTTTTATTATTGCACAATTAGTGGGAACTCGTTTGATCAGAATCTAGGATCTAGACTATTTAATAAATTACCAGGGGCTCTAGAAAGAGAGATAGAAGAAAAATAGTCTAAAAGAGAAGGAGTAATACAAAACCCTAACAACCCATGGTCAATAGGACAAAGAATACAAAATGTAAAGGATGTATTACAAGATAAATATACAGATACAAAAGTAATTAAAAAGAAATAATACAAATTTTTGTAAAAACATATATACTACACAACATTATGACCAAGATTATAAAAAGAAGAAACATAGAAAGGCATATAAAAAAGACTATCGCCCGAAGAAGAAATATTATTTAAGTAGATCAATTGCAAGGAAGCCATACCTAGATAAGAATAAAACAGTAAGAAAATTAATTAAAACTTTGAATTTTTTGTCTAATTCTTCTGGTTGGTTTCTTAGGAAATCTAAATTTAATTCTATTTTACTTAACAAATTCTTTTGTTTCTTTTGCAGGTCTTCTAATATCTCTAGAGTTTTTAATAATTTTTATTTTCTTTTTGAAATTTTTCTCCTAGGATTATTATAAAGTGTGTAATAGTATTTAGTTGTGGATTATCCCCATGTAATATATGTTCTCCGTTGTTAAAATTACACTTAATAAGAGAACTACCTTTTAAACATCTGTATTTCTTTTTCAGTTTGGATTGTTAGACCTAAATATTCAAATTTCTTTAAATTATCAATTTTTACACTACTATTTTTTTATCCTAAAGGTATTTTGCTAGTACAGTGGTTTCTAATGGTTTTATTCTATAATTTCTGTAGTCTAATACTTTCTAATTTACACTCAAACAAAATTTTACGGTCTACACAGTTTACTAATGTTATAAGGTCTGAGATTATAATAGCTTCTGATAATTCTATAACTTCTAATATTTCTATTTGATTTATTAATATTTGTTCTTTTTCCAAAATTTTGTTTCTTAGTCTTATTTCTTTATATAATCGATTATATTCTCCTTGAATTTGTCTCGCAAAAGGATGTGTTTTCATATGCTTTTACTTATTTGTATCCTAAAGGAATATCTACTATGTTACACCGTCTCTTTAGATAACTTATCCTTCTATTGTAATATGTTATGTCGGTTCTATGTCCATGTAAATCCCATGTTATTTCGCTTAGATATTCTTTGAAAAATTCTGATTGTTATGTTTCTAGAGTTGCTAATAAGTCTAGATAGTTACTCAAAACTATTTCTTCTGCTACTTTGTCTGCCCTCTTTTTTATTTCTTCGTTTAAAAGCCAATATCTGACTCTACTCTCAATATTAAAGACTCTACCTAAAATAACAGAGAAGTCATCATCCCTGCCCTCGCTCGGTGCTGAATCTTACTCCCAACTGAATAGACACTAAACTGATTCTTGGACTATATTAGACTGAACTGAATCTATAACTGATTATCTTACTTGACTAATCTGACTGAGTTTACTTAATTCTGTTATCTGACAAAATACTTTTGAATCTCATTATATGACTGAATGATACTGAGTTATGAATTGTTTACTTGAATGTTACTGAGGTCTGAACTGAATTCTTGAATACTACTAAGATCTGAGTGAAGTACTAAACTAAAGCTGGAATGCTAATGATACTTGGATTACTGAGATTTCTTAAGTTCTATAACTGTCTAAGAGTACTAAATTCTGTGACTGACTGAGTTCTAAGAATCGTGACTTGACTGAGATTATCGTGAAAACTGACACGGACTCTAGACTTGCAGCTAAATTGTCGAGTATAATTAACCTCAGGACTCGATAACATAAAAGTAAAACATAACCATCTTAAATAATCATGACCTTGGACTTTCATTCACCATTACAATCAATAAAGCATCTCTTCAAGCACTTGGAAATCATAAACATATAATAGTATAGGGAGACATACTACTGGCTCATACTCCATTCAACAAGGTCTTACAACAGACATTTTACATGCATTGAAGAGCACATAATTGGGGGATTTCATGCTAACATGTCACAATTGATTCACTAAGGCTTTTCAACAAACACTTGGCATGCATGAACTTACACACAATTGGGGATTTCTAGTCAACATGCTATAATGGCTCTAATTCCTTCACATGAGCATTTTATCAAACATATGGGGAGCATGCTTTGGTTATTCACAATTTCTACACTTACTTGACATAAACACATCACCTAACATGCAACTTGAAGGGGGTTTATCATGAATATTACATACTAGGATCAAAGCTTGAAACTTTATAAACAAAATATGAATTAAAACTCAATAATAACATGAACTTCAATTTCAATTCACATAAATCATGAAAACTCATAAATATAAGATCTTTGAATTTAGAAAAGGATTCTTGAACTTCTTGGGTGGAAGGACCCCAAGAATCAACATTTGTATACCTTGTTATATGATTCTCGAAAGATTTAACGAGGAATCTTGATGACTTGGGTCTTGCGTTATGAGCCCTAATGGTTGTTCTTGAAGAAAATTAAGATAAAACTAGTATATTTGGGTGAAATAATGAGAAATTTCATGTTAAAGGGTATATATATAGGGGTAGCAAAATGACCGTCTTGAGCTTGGAATTAAAATCCAGAACTGGAAAAATCCTGATTTTACATGCTGGCGCGACGCGCCATAATCGCGCTAGCTTACTAATAAGTAATGAATTTTACAAGATCGAAAAACTGACGGTGAACCGTCGGCGATCCAGATCTTATAATGTTAAATACATAACTGAAATAAAATGACTTGATTTATCCAAACATAATTTACAAACTTGGGAGAAAAATACAAAGATCTATATAACTACTTACATGTCTTAAGGAAGAAATGAGGTCGGGAGTCCCCTGAAAATTTGACAGCTACCGGAAATGAAGAACTAAGAAACAAACATAAACTTTTTTACACACACTTCTCTTTTTTTTTAATGAAGAACTAACTTACAAACTTTGGAAAGTAAAAATTAAGAACTTTCCCACTCTTGACTTTTTCTCTCTAGCTACTTATGTTTAAGTCTTCCAAAGGGGGGTATTTATAGGCATTTGTGGACTTTAAATATACTTTAGGGATTTCAAATCCTTTTATATTTGACAAGACTTTAGCAAGAATTTTGGCAACTTGGGTGGAGTCCACGATCACATGGCTATGTCTTTACTTTATCCGTCTATTTATTTATCTATTACATCATTACATACATTTGTAACTTTGTCTTTCATGGATATCATTATTACTTACGTATCCATATTGTGTAATGCTTCTGAATCTAACTTCATTCCTAAATCTTCATCGGCATTTGGGTCTTGTGCAAATTGATCCATGGCTGAGTTGTAGTCTCGTTCATACTCGTCACTATCTCCGTGTGATAGTCCCATTCTTGTTTCGGTACTAGGTGATCTTGTCTCTTCTCTTAGAATGAAGGAAATTTTAGGTCTTGGTTCTGGTGGTTCTGGATTCAGTGCTATTTCTTTGGGCAGTTGTTCTGCTAATAATTTTTTTATAGAGTCTACTACCATTTTTTCTATATTTCTTTTTTCATTTTTATTTTTTCTCAAGAAGAAAACTTTCTTAGTCTGAGAAGAACTTCTTTCGTCTGTGGTCTAAGTACCTATGGTCTTGAAACTGGATGGGAGTATTCTCCCTACACTTTTTTGCAAAGGTTCAGCCATGAACGGATTTGATAAGTCTTTACCAGCTACTATTTGAGATGGACTAGCTATGTCATTACCCAATACTGTAGGTCTTTCTACATTCATTAGGGAATGCACACCCATTAACGAATTTGATAAGTCTTTACCAGCTACCGTTTAAGTTGGACTAGCTGTATCTTTACCCGATACAGTGGGTTTTTCCATTTTTGAAGAAAATGGAGAATTCTTTAGAATTCTTTTAGTCTCGTAAATTGGTTGAGTCTGTTGTGAAAGTTCAAAATGAAGAATTTTTATACAGTCTTGTAAAATACTTATATGTTCTAACATTTGTCCTTTTTTACTTACAAGTTTTTCATTATCTTGTCTTAAAATCTCATTGGCGTGATTTAGTCTTTTAAAAGCTTCAGTCATAGAGGAACAATGATCACCAAATATAACTTTGTCTGTGTCTTTTTTAATATTATATTGAGGAATTTTTTGCATTTCTGGTCTTAAGGCTGGGTAAATAAAATAATTTAGCCCTAACTTTATACGGGCATAATCTAAAACCTCTGTTAAATCATCAAAGACTTTATAGAGAGAGGTTGCATAGTCATTTACAGAATCCATTACCTCTAACCATGTCTGAAATACACCCTATGTCTTTCCCCTAAGAACAACATAATATTTAAATCTGTTAGTGCTATTTTTCTTAGTAAAATAATAACTTAAAGCATTCAGGACTACAATAAAGTATCTAATGTCTTTTGGTGCCTTGTTGTGGGAGATCCATAAATTATCGATCCAGTGAATCTATCGCTTGTCCACCCTTAAATCTGTTTTCAATTTGAAAGTCTGATTGGATAGCTCATAACTGGCTAGATTATGATGTGTGAAGATCATTCTTTCTAATTTCGAATGTTCCATCATTGTTAGTGGCTTGTAACGAGTATTGCTAAGTAATTTGCTTAAGTAGTCTTGAGAGGATGAGGCTTTCGTATTTCCTTTGTCTTTGCCTGTATACATACTGAAACAAAAATTGTTAGTTGTCTTCTTTTATTAGTCTACTTAGTTGATCTGGTAGGTTATTATCTTTACCTTTAATATGTTCTAGAACAATATTATATATTGAAGTGGCATCTAGGAAATTTAGCCACCTCCTTTTACTACTATTCTTCTCTTTTATTTTCTGATAGAATTTTACTATGGCCTCGCAGACTGTTCTTACTAATACTTCTGGTTTATTTTATATATAAAGTTTAAAACTATTCAAATAGTAAATTACTACAAGTGTTTTCGAATCTATGTTATTTAATTTACCTTTTTCTTTATATTTTCCACTTGAATAAGCATATATTTTCTCATCCTTTTTGTCACTATATTTGTTAGTCTTTGCTTTTAATACTGCTCCCCATCCTTAAAGGCTTTAATTTGTCTCAACTATTAAATAATTTGTTTCTAATGGTAACGTTAAGTCTGGGATGCCTTGTATCATGCTTTTAAGTTGTTGGACTAATTTTATATCTTCGGTATTACAAGTTTTTTGGCCTGTTGGTCCTGTTTTAGAATATAATGGTCCTGCTACTTTTCCTAAGTCTTTTATAAAAGCTCTAGCATAATTTAATAGTCCTAAAAATTTTTGTAAATCATTAGTCTTGTCTAATCTATCTGGCATTTCTAAGACTTTTTTAGCTATGTGTGGTTGTAATTTTATTTTACCATCTCCAATAACTACTCCTAAAATATTAATACTATTTTTACATAATTCCATTTTCTTTCAACTTATTATTACTCCATTATCTGCAAATAATTTAAAGACTTGTTGTAAATGTACTAAATGCTCTCTCATATTATTACTAAAAACTAGAATATCATCTATATAAACCAATACAAAATTTTTATAGTCTCTAAAATTACCATCCATTTTTCTTTGAAAAATTGGAGGAGCCATCTTTAATCCGAACGGCATGACCAGTCATTCAACATGTCCTTCTGGACATGTGAAAGTTGTACATTCTACACTATCTTCATGTATTTTAATCTTCCAATATCCAGATTTACAATCAAATTTACTAAATACTTTTCTTCCTTGTATTCTATTTATTAATTTTGTTTTGTCTGGTAACTTATTGAGATACCCCGTACTTTTTTTCTAGCTAATTTCATCATTCAAAATGTCTATTATTAGCTTCTAAATTGAATGATGATTATTCCATGAGTAATTTTCAAGATTTTAACTTTAATTCATGTGGGAAATTCAATAAGCTTTCAATCGATATAATATTCGGCCAAATCCGATTACTGGATCAGAAGTTACGACTATTTCAAGTTCCCATTATAAAACAGCGCCATATTGGTCAGTGGCATGCCGCGCCACAAGCTAAAATGAAAATTGTCCTTTTCCAGTGTTTTAGCGCGATTTCCTATGTGTCACACCAAAGTTCCAGGTTGCAAAAGAAGGGGCAAGGCGATGGCTCCGCTTTGTGTCATCCCTCAGTTTCCCAATTGTCAAATTCCAGTGACACGGCATGATAGCACCACATCACACCAAGGGTCTAATTTGGGAAATTTGTATGGAAATTATAAGACATGTCCAGGGTTAAAAGGGTCAATTTTCCACCCCTATTTAAGCCCTTTAACACGTGATTCAGCCACTTTTCACCCAAAATACGCTCTCTTCTCTCAAAAATCTCTCAAGAACAAGCTAGGGTTTCATATAAGATCTAACTCCAAGAAAGTTTTACCATCAATATTTACGAAATCATGAACCAAGGTATGCATAGTGTTCATTCATGGACTCCTTTCGTCCATAAATCCCAAGAATCCCTTTTCTAAATTCAAGTTTATGGATTTTCTTATGAACTTCATGATTGGGCTACTCTTGTTCATGTTGATAATGAGTAATTGAATTGTATTCCATGAATGAGTGTTAAATTCCATAATGGTTGATTTGTATAGGTATAGATTCATGAAATCCTATGACTAAACCCCTGAATGATTAAATTAGAATTGAATCATGACAGTTAATTGTTGAATGATGTTGTTTACACATTCTATGCCTACCATGTGTTTTATTAAATGCCTATATGAAGGAAGAGTTTCTAATTAGCATGATATCATGAAATACCCATGTATGTACAAGCTTATGCCTATCACATGTTTGATGAAATGCTTCAGTAAATGTATTATGATGATTATTATGTATTCAAGCAAGTCATGCTTCGTCAGTTTCCTTCTATCAAGTCCTGGGGGTACTCGTACCCAAAACATTAGCTGTGTGCCTAGAGCCATGTGATGTTTTCATGATACTCTCAGTCAAGTTATAAATCCTTAGACTTCAGATAGTCTTATGACTCAAGAAATCTACATTATCTCATAAACTCAGTCAGTTGTCAGATATTAGTAGTATTCCGTTAGTCAACGGAACTCAGTAACTCAGCCCATGTTTAGTTCAGTAAATCATGTTCAGAGTCTATTCAGATGGGAGTAGGAATTAGCACCGAGTGAACCCAAAGATGGGGACACACACTATCGAATGAGGGTGTGATCCTTAGAAGTCATCCTTGTGTTCCAGAACTATATAGCTAGCATTGGTTGACACATCAACACTATCTGATGAGGGTTGATGAGGAGGATAACCACTGTCAGATAAGGGCCCCACCATTCTTGTACAGGGGACACATTCAGATAAGGGTCACCCACAGCTTGTCCTTACTAGTGGCGCGGTATTGACACCCTTCCAATTGGGGTTACAAATTGGACCCCAACTCAGCCATAATGGCATATTAGGGGTATATCGGTTAGATAACTACTTCCCACAATTTCATGTTACAGAATTAGGACTGTCAGACCTAGTCAATCTGTCTCAGTAATAGAACTCAGATAGTTCTTTAGATTTTAGGACTATCAGATACAATCAACTCAGATATAATACAAAACTCAGACAGTCCCATCAGATTCAGGACTGTCAGATACAATCACTCATGTTATCAGTTATATTCAGATTCAGTAATTATGTTATCACAGTATTAGTGTCAGTTGTTATGTCTCATGCATATATTCTGACTCTCATGATAGTTAGTTAATTATTATTATTGTTTACGCATATTAACCCCATGCATTCAGCCTACCTCATATGCATACAGTACATTCAAAGTACTGATGCATTTGCGCTATGGTGTCTTATACCATAGGTTCAGAGACACGAGCTCCAGAGCAACACTAGATTCCAGATATCCACAGACAGAGTTAGAAGTGAGTCCTCATCTTTCAAGGACATAATTACTTCCCTATTATCTCATTAATTAGTTTATTAGTTGGGGTTAGATGGGGACATGTCCCATCAACTCCTTACTCAGATAGTTCATTCAGTTAGAGGCTTTCTAGACTATCATGTTTCAGACTTCAGTATGTTCAATTTTGTTTTGGGTATTCTATTACCCCACACAAATGTTATATCATTTAGATCATGTTCAGTATTAAATCTTATGGCCTTTCAGTTCATGTTTCTGCATTATAAAGTATTTTATGCAGTATAAAGGAATAGCTATCAGTCATAGATTAGCTTGTAGTCCTTTGAGACATCGTGTAGCATTCCGGGTACCATATTTGGGGCATTACAAACTTGGTATCAGAGCCTAAAGTTTAATAGAGTCCTAGGAAGTCTAAAAGCCATATCTAGTAGAGTCTTGTACATGGGTGTGTTGCACGCCATATTTATGTACAGAAGGCTATAAGATGTTTTAGGAATAGTTTCCCTTCTTTCAGTATTCATGTTGTGCCAGTGAGTATAATCTCAAGTCAATCTCTCAGTCTAATTCATTTCTCCCTTTCTTCTACAGAACATGCCTCCTAAAAGAATAAATGAAAATCAGTCAGCCCCTCAACCCGAAGATCCTTTGGGCAATCATGTTTCTCATGTGGAATTTAAGGCCACATTTAATACTCTTGATCAATCAGTTGTCGCTCAAAATAAATGGCCAACAATCATTCCGCCAACCCAGTTGCCAATTCATCCGCAGCTAGGATTTGGGACTAAACCCAAAGGAATCCTCCATCCTTCCTTAGGTCTAAGGTAGATAAGGACCCTCAGGAATTTCTAGATCAAGTGCAGAAGGTGACAAAAATAATAGGGGTTACGTCTAGTGAGAGTGCTGAGCTAGATGCATATCAATTATAGGATGTGGCTCATACTTGGTTTAAGCAGTGAAAGTCAGAGAGGTCAGATAATTTAGGTCCTATAGAGTGGGAGGAGTTTGTCACTGTATTCTTAGATAGATTCTTTCCCCAAGAGCTTAGAGAAGCTAAGGTGCTAGAATTTATCAACCTCAGGTAGGGCAATATAACGGTGAAAAATTATTCTCTTAAGTTTACTCAATTAGCCAGATATGCCCCTCATGTGGTTGCAGACAGCAGAGCCAAGATGAGTAAGTTCGCTTCAGGGGTAAATGATAGCGTGGTAAATAAGTGAAGATCTTCCATGCTAAATAGTGACATAACTTTAGCTAGGCTTATGACTCATGCTTAGCATATAAAGGAACAGAATATTAAGCAGAAGGAAAAGCAGAATAAGAGAGTGAAGATAAGTAGTTTCAACTTCGCTTAGCCTAAATTAGAAGGAGGAAACTGTTCCCAGTTTTGTCCTAAGTCATCAATTCCATCCCCTTCTTCAGCCACTGTTTTAGTTCCTAAGTTCAAGGAGGGTAACATAGATAGAGCACCAGGCTCTCAGTCTTAGGGCAGTGTTAGCAATACCCAAACTTATCCTCTTTGTCAGACTTGTGGTAATAACCACAAGGGTGCTTACAGAGCTGGTAGCGATTTCTATTTCGATTGTGACAAGCCAGGCCACAGAGTCAAAGACTGCCCTCATTCAAGTTATCAGAGTCATCTCTGCTTCTCAAAATAGTTCGATTGCCTAAATCAGGTTCGATTGCCTAAATCAGCAGGGTGCCATCACCAGTGCTACTAGTGGGCAACGCCCAAATAGTCTCTATACTCTTTAGTCCCAACAGGATCAGGAAAAATCTCCTGATATAGTTACTGGTATGTTATAGATATTTTATTTGCATGTTTACGTTTGCTAGATCCAGGAGATTTTTCCTCTTTTGTTACTCCCTATATAGCAAGCGATTTTGAAATCAATCCTGAAATCCTAGCAGAGCCCTTTTCAGTCTCTACCCCAGTAGGTAAAACCATTATAGCCCAGAGGGTATACAAGAACTGCTCAGGTATGATATTTTAGAAAGTCACTTCAACAGACTTAGTCAAATTAGAGATGACTGATTTAGATGTCATTCTTGGCATGGATTGGCTTCATTCCTGCTATGCCACAATTGACTGTAGAAACAGAATAGTCCAGTTTCAGTTTCCAAAAGAACTCGTCCTTGAGTGGAAGGGTAGTACTTCAGTGTTCAAAGGTCATCTTGTTTCCTACCTTCGATCACGGAAAATAATAGCTAAAGGATGTATCTACCATCTTGTTTGAGTTAAGGACACTAGTTCCGAAACTCCTAGTCTTGAATCAGCTCCAGTTGTAGGTGAATATTAAGATGTCTTTCCCAAAGATTTTCCAGGAATTCCTCCTGAAAGGGAATAGACTTTGGCATTGATCTTCTTCCAGATACTCAGCCTATATCTATTCCAACATACAGAATGGTACCAGTAGAACTCAGAGAACTAAAAGAATAATTGAAGGATCTCTTAGATAAGGGATTCATCAGGCCCAGCATTTCCCCATGGGGCGCTCCAGTATTATTCATGCGCAAGAAAAACGATTCTCTTAGGATGTGTGTAGACTACCATCAACTTAATAAGGTCATGGTCAAGAATAAGTATCTTCTTCCTCTAATTGATGACTTGTTTGACCAACTTTAGTGTGCCAGTTATTTCTCTAAGATAGATATCAGATCCGGCTATCATCAGCTTAGAGTTAGAGAATGTGACATTCCAAAACTAGCTTTCTGTACTAGGTATGGTCATTTTAAATTCTTAGTTATGTCCTTTGGTCTTACCAATGCCCCAACGGCTTTTATGGACTTGATGAATTATGTGTTCAAATAGTACTTAAACATGTTCATCATAGTCTTCATAGATGATATTCTGGTCTATTCCCGCAGTGAGCGAGATCATGCAGACCATCTCAGAACAGTACTTCAGACACTCAAAGATTATCAGTTATTCTCCAAATTTAGTAAGTGAAAATTTTGGCTAAGGTCAGTAGGATTCCTTGGTCATATCATTTTCGGTGATGGCATTAAAGTGGATTCTCAGAAGACTAAAACAATAAGAAATTGGCCTCGCCCTATCTCTCCATCAAATATCAGGAGTTTCTTGGGTTTGGATGGCTATTAGAGATGATTTTTTTAGGGATTTTCTTCTATTGCATCCCCTATGGCCAGATTAACTTAGAAAAAAGCCAAGTTTCAGTGGTCAAATCCTTACGAGAAGAGTTTTTAGGAGTTGAAGACTCGACTTACCTCATCTCCAGTATTAGCTCTTCCAGATGGTTCAGATGGTTTCACAGTATATAGTGATGCATTCAGGGTAGGTTTGGGTTATTTCCTCATGAAGCATGGTAAGGTCATAGCCTACACCTCAAGACAGCTTAAGCCCCACAAGAGGAATTATCCTACTCATGATCTTGAGTTAGCAGTCGTAGTCTTTGCTTTGAAGATTTGGAGGCATTATCTATACGGTGTTCATGTAGATGTGTTCACTGATCATAAAATTCTTTAGTATGTCTTTTCTCAAAAAGATCTCAATCTTCATCAGAGAAGGTGGTTAGAGCTCTTGAAAGATTATGACATGAGTGTCCTTTATCATTCGATCAAGGCCAACATAGTGGCCGACGCTCTCAGTAGACTATCCACAGATAGTGTTTCTCATGTTGACGACAGTAAGGAAAAGTTAGCTCAGGAAGTCCATCTGCTTGCTAGACTAGGCATTCACTTAGTTGATACAAAAGAGGGTAATATATAGGTTCAGAGTAATTCAGAATCATCTCTAGTTTCTGAGGTGAAAGAAAAACAAGATAGAGATCCTAGTCTAGTCAAGTTGAAAGAATCAGTTCAGGATCAGAAAGTAGAGGTTTTCTCTCAAGGGGGAGATGGTGTTATGCAATAGAAGGGTCATCTCTGTGTTCCATACATAGATGACATAAGTCAGCAAATTCTTGCATAAGCGTATAGCGCACGTTACTCTATTCATCCAGGGGCCACAAAGATGTACCATGACTTAAGAGAGATTTATTGGTGGAGAGGGATGAAGAGAGACATTGCAGAGTTTGTGGTTAAGTGCTCTACATGTCAGCAAGTTAAGATAAAGCATCAGAAGCCTAGTGGGTCCATCTACTTAGAAGTGGGAAGTTGTGAACATAGACTTCGTGATGGGTTTTTCTCAAACTCATCATCAACATGATTCAGTCCGGGTCATTATAGATAGAATAACCAAATCAGCTCTTTTCCTACCAGTTCATACCTCTTATTTAGGCAAGAATTACGCCAAACTCTACATCAAGAAGTTGGTCAGATTGCACAGTGTTTCGTTGTCTATTATCTCAGACAGACGTACCCAGTTCACCTCTCATTTCTGGATAGCATTCCAAAGGTGTCTT
>NW_025850599.1:0-1046 GCF_002878395.1 Capsicum annuum
ATTGATTTATAAATTTTCCTTAAATTATCAATCTTTGGATAATCTTGTGCATTATTGATTGTTGGATACGAGGCGACTTACAAATATCCTTTGAATTTCTAGCTTTTAGGCAATCCTGCACATTATCCGACTTTGGATAAGAGATGGCTTACAGATATCTCTCCAATCACTAGTTTTCAAGTGTTCCTGCACATCATTTGACCTTGGATACAATATGACTTATAGATAATCCCTCAAATTGATAGTCTTTGGGTAATCCTGCACATAATCGATCTTGGATATAATGCGGCTTATAGAGAACCCTTGGACGTATCAATTTGACAGTCTTGCATATCCTCCGGTAAAGTTTTAGTTGCGACTTATGGATAACCTTTGAACTATCAACTTTTGGGCGATCTTGTACACCATTCAGTTAGGGTGTTGTTGTGGCTTACGGATGACCTACAGGCTATCAAATCATAGGTGATCTTGTACACTATCCTATTTCAAATAATGTGACTTATAGGTGACTCTCAAATTGTCAATTTCCAGGAAACCTTATATATCATTCATCCTTGGATAGCGACTTAAAGGCGTCCCTTCAAATCGTGTACCCTCAATACATTCATATGCTGATTTATGAAATGATGAGATATCCTCAACACTAGCGTTTCTGTCTAGCGTGTTAACAGATGTTGAATGCCTTCTAGGGCGATGGTATGAGATGATCTTTACGGTAATGATATGTAATGGCCCTTCGGGAAATGATATGCAATAGCCATTATGGTGATGATATACGATAGCCATTGTGGCGATGATATGCAATAGCCATTATGGCGATGATATGCAATAGCCCTTGTGGCGATGATATAGAATAGCCATTGTGGCGATGGTATGCAATAGCCATTATGGCGATGGTAGGCAATAGCCATTGTGGTGATGGTATGCAATAGCCATTGTGACGATGGTATGCAATAGCCATTATGGCGATGGTATGCAATAGCCATTGTGGCGATGGTATGCAATAGCCATTGTGGCGATGGTATGCAATAGCCATTGTGGCGATG
>NW_025850599.1:1146-2092 GCF_002878395.1 Capsicum annuum
GTGGCGATGATATGCAATAGCCATTGTGGCGATGATATACAATAGCCATTGTGGCTATGATATGCAATAGCCATTGTAGCGATGGTATCCAATAGCCATTATGGCGATGGTATGCAATAACCCTTGGGGCGATGATATACAATAGCCATTATGGCAATAATATGCACTAGCCATTGTGGAGATGATATGCAATAGCCATTATAGCGATGATATGCAATAGCCATTATAGCGATGATATGCAATAGCCCTTGAGGCAATGCCTTGCGGCTATGATGTGTAATTTTACCTGATTTCATTCGTCAGCGTCCTGCTTTCTACATGTACCTGTACTCAAGGTAGACGATTAGTAGACACAAAGTCACTTTTACTAGCGACTATTTTTAGGAAACTTCTAAATACGATATGTGTAAAGAAGACAAAGAGCTTTTGTTTGTCGCCTACGATCTCGATAAAGGAGATGGACAAATCAAAAGGTCTTCAATAAATGGGCATTAAACCTATTTTAAGGACTACCCTAAAATACCGTTCTTGGGTATTAATGCTCTGTTGTGGCTCCCATTTTGCTCGGGGTTTTTGAAAGAGACCCATATTTTGTATATTGAACCCTGCATCTACAGAAAAATGATTAGTTTGAATGAAATTACTCCATATTGAACTCCTTCCTCTTGGGCATTCCACCATATCGGGACTTCTACCCTGACACTCCATCCCAAATGATGTCTAGGCAAATACTAAATAAATGAGTCGTAAGATTTTTGGAAAATAGTCTTAAATTTTTGAAAATAATTTTGAAAACTTCTGTAAAACTTTAAAAAATCTCTGCCAGTCATGTCATGTACTAGCTCAACGAATGTCTTCCTTGTGGTTTTGACTATATTCGAAGGATGGTTTCCAAAACACATGATCATTGTTGGAGGGTTTCTTCAAGTAGTTCTATCATAGCCAA
>NW_025850600.1:0-2896 GCF_002878395.1 Capsicum annuum
AGTCTTCCAAACAAATGTCAAAGAGCACGTAGGATGCACATGTTGGTCTTTATAAAGTAGGTCACCTGTCCTAGACAGACCCGGCCCCTGTGACGAGTCCTGCTAAGTAAAATACATATGATGCAAATAAAGTGGCACCTAATAGGGATAACTAGATTCTGAATTTTCAGTTCTTCTAAGTTTAAGCCTAATAGAGATAGGTGTCTAGACTGGCTTATCTGAGCAGAAACTTGAGTCGGGGAGGGACAACTTGGTCGGTAGCAGGGCAACACCGCCTTCGTTGTCGATCTGAACCCCGCCAAACATGTGTGACTATATCCTTCACCAGGTGCCTTAACACTCCGGCTATCTCAAAAAGAAAGTAGGATGCATGCGCTGCATTTTTTCTATCCTATTTCAGAGACTCGGAGAGGGTGCGCAAGACAGACAGTATATAATACAGTTCAATTACTATCAAAATGGTAAATAAGAGAGAAGTAGCAGATAAGTCCAACAAACACAATATCAAGAATAATTAAAGCAAGTATAACTCAATATAAAAAGCTCGAATTCTTATTGTCCCCAGTGGAGTCGCTAGAGATGTCACACCCCTCTTTCAATTGAGGGTTGAGTCGAAGGGTTTTTCTAATTAAAGTGACGATTTTGAATAGGGATTAATTTATTTACAGAGTTGCCACTTGGAATCGAGTTATGGTGTTCCAAGTCACCTTTTTGAATCCCTAAGCAAAAGAAAATGACTCTTTATTGGTCTGTGAAAACAGAAGACTGGGTAAGGAATTCTATTGACTGAGGGGAAGGTATGAGGCACCCCTCGAGTCCTGTGGTTCTAGAGTGGTCACTTTTATTGACTTATCCTAACTTCAATTATTTTGACAGATTATGTTAGTAGGCCCTTGTAACGCCCCACATTTTGGGCTAGAATAAAAACCATGATTTCAATGTGTTGCTAATCCCGAAGCCATAAAATCCTATGACAATACGGCATGCTAATTATTGTGTAGCATGTGAATCCGCTCAAGCTTGAATTTAGACCATAGAAGTCCTTCAACTCAAGGATGAGTTGAAACTATTTCGGGCGACTAAGTTTTAGTAGATGTTGTAAAGTGTGTCAGCTTACATCGACCATAATTCTCTGTATATGTCGAATTAGGAATCCTACTATGTGTCAAATGATAGATATTCAAGTTATCTTTCCAACGATACCAATTTGGCTAAAATCCGACACCCGAGCAAGAAGTTATGGCCCTTCAAAGTGATAAGCGTCGCCTAACCAATCTCCCATGGCCACTGGAAAGCATAGGCAATAGCCTAGGCGGCGCCTATGTAAACATAGGCGATAGCCTAGGCGGCGCCTATGTGAACATAGGCAACGGGATGGGCGGCGCCTATGTAAGGAATTCTGGTAATTTAAACACTCCGTGTTGAGGACAAAGTGGTCCTTTTCCACCCTTACTTATCCCTAAAACACGAGATTTAGTTTCAAGGACCCCAAAATACATATTCTTTCATCAAAAGTGCTCAAGATTCTCCTTAGGATTTCAAAATAAAAATCCAAATAGTTCAAGATTTGACTGTAGGTTTTCAAAGATAATTACATATTTCGAATCACCAATCTGCAAGCTTCAAGAAACATCTATTATCCTTGGAAATAGAGGTACGTGGGGTTATCCAAAAATCTCATGGGTGTAGTTTTATGAATATGCATGCTTTTAAATGGGGGTTTTCAATCAAATGCTAATATCTTTCTTTCAATATGATTTCTAAGTCATTTTCTTTATGTCATGGGAATTGTTTGCCTATATACTTCAATGGTTGAAACCATGCATATGTGATTTGAGATTTTCCATGGAAGTTTGATAAATATGAATGATGAATTTTTTTAAAATTCCCATGATAATGTTTTGATACTCCATATTGTATCGTGATCAACAAAAGAGAGCATGAATTTGAAATAAATATTGTTCACCACTTGTAAATGATGAAGCAACTTGGTTTTACATGATTATGCATATGTGGATGTGATATTGATGACTTGCAAATCGGGTATGACGATACCCTTCAAAATACGATATGTGATTAAAAAAAAATGAAATTTGAATGCATTGATTTTATATGAGAAAGGTGGATGCCTGAAGAAGGCGTTTGAGACACAAGGGCTCATCGCTGGAATAACGTGTTTGCCGACACAGAATATTGGTACCAGGCTAACTGATCTTGTGTACTTGACTTCATGTCATTCCCAAATTGGGAATATAGGTAGGAGCCCGAGCCAAGTGATCTTGGGCACTACCATTGGGTCGAGACACCATGTTATGTGGTGTTGAGTGTCTCTCCCTCACTTATACTCTAATCTCAGTGGCAACCGAGGTTTGACAGTTGGTGTAAATTATGTAGGGTATTCCACCTAGCTCAGTTGCATTTCATTAGTGTTGAGAAAAACTATTGCATTACACCCATGTGTTTTCAAATGATTTAATGCGAAATTGCTTTATAATGGCTCTCAACTATATTTTGTAAAAATATTATGTTTTACTTTGATATCTCTGCGTGCCAGTACTTTTGTGCTGACCCCCTCCCCTCTCCAACCTTCCAGGTTCAGAGGCCCAGTCTAGGGGTCAAGAGAATCAGTAGATCATTTAGACAGAGTTGCAGAGACAAATGGTGAGCCTTCTATGATTCGGAAGGTCTTATGTCCTGCAGTCCTTTTTTCTTATATTCAGTTTTGGGGGTCAACTGGGGGCCTTGTTCCAGTTTTCAGATAGACATTATTTCATTCATGTAGTAGAGATTTCGCAGATGGTTTTATGTTGATTTAGATTCTGGGACACTATTCCCCATCTTAATTTTCTTATGATTCTTGACCATGTTTCTGTTATATTGTGTTTCTTCCGCATTA
>NW_025850601.1:0-3493 GCF_002878395.1 Capsicum annuum
CACTATTTAGAAGAAATTTAATGAATGAAAATTAAAGAGATAAGACTTCTATTGGTAATTAAAAAAGGTAAAGAGATGAAACTTCTATTGATAATTAAAGACTGAAAAATATGAAAAAGTGTAAAAAGTTAATTATTCATTACTTTTCACATTAATAAAAAATGTAATTAATAAATGGAGGTGAACAGTTAGATTATATGTTGCAACAGATATGTTATCTGATGCAACATATTTTATATTTGTTGCAACAGATAATATATTTGTTGTCACAGATGTGTTATCTGGTGCAATAGATATAGAATCTGTTGCCACAACTCAATAAAAATGGTTCTTTGAAAGACTAATTAATAATAATAATATGAAAAGTCATGACTTATATCACAATATTTATTTTCTTAATTTAATCAAAAATTTAATTAATGTATGGAGGTGAATAGTCGCGCCTTTTTGCCTCTCATTCAAATTCAGTCCTCTATAAATAGGTCCGCCCTTACTCAATCGTTCATTTAAATACACACTCTATTTAGTTATTGCATCTCGTCTTTCATATTACACTCTAGAAGATAAGATTATGGCTGACCCAGTGTGGGACGTTGCTTTTCTGCAAGACGCCATGAATGAACTTCGGAATCAAGTTCGTGATCTGCAATGGGAATTGGGAGGAGTTAGATCAAGAATGCTCCGCGAGATACGCAGGCTGAGGAGGGCCTTGCTACTTTCGGTTGAAGATTGGCCGGTTGGCAATGATGATGCCGATAATAATAATAATAATTAGACTATTATTTTTCTTTTAGTCTATTATCTGTATTTTTATTTGTTTAATAAATAAATTATGTTTGATCTTTGGCGTTTTAAAAAATCCATATTTAATTTTCATTCTGTCTATTGTCTTCTCAACAAATATTTTGACGATTCGACGTAAAAAGAAATAATTTAGAATCCAGTAGCAATAGCAAGATTTATCTGTTGGGTTTGTGGCAGGGGTTGATTTGTGTTGTTTCAAACAGATTAATCATTCGTTGCAACAGATAATTAGTCTAGTTCAACAAATAAACATTCTGATGCGACAGATAATTAGTCTGGTGCAACAGATAAACATCCTGATACAACAGATAATACGTCTGATGCAATAGATAATACGATGATGCAACAGATAAATAGTATGATGCAACAGATTACTCATCTGATGCACCAAGTGATTGATCTGTTTAAATTGTGGGCACTTGTGTTGGATTCATAATCGGGGTTCTATCCATTGTTGGAAAAATAGAAGTGTACCCAGATGACAAATACGAATAAAAATCATAATTTTACTTACCAAAATAACCTATGAAGTAATACCAAAGTGGAAAGTGATGTAGTAAACAAAATTTGACCTAAGAAATTGGTCAGATCGCAGCAGTAGCGCTATACCAACAACAACAACAAATGGTCGACAAGAAGAAGATGAAGCAGAAGATGATGAATAAAGCAACAAAAATAGAAACAATTAACAACAAAAATCGCTAAGAGAGAGAAAACAACAATGGATGAGAAGAGAGAGAAAGACTCATTTTTTCCCCTCCGTTTCCCATTATTTTAGGTATATATTGGGATCGAAGTGTAAATTTAAAAACTTGTGGGTTATTTTAAAACTTCCCCAACTTTCTTAATACATAATAAAGTAACGCTCACCTCCAACTAATAATTAAGACTTGTGTTACCTACACCTCATTTTAAAACTCTTTTGTCACCTGTGGCCCAAACCCCCCAACTAAGTCGCATCAGATGGTATTAAATTTGATATCAACTACGTCAAATTATACATTTTTCGATTCTGCAATTAGTAACATTTGACATGAATATTGTATCTTGATTTTTATTGGTGCTCATTACTCTTTGTATAAGATTGTTGGTATGACCAAAATTTAGTTTTGATATTTAACATAGTATTAATATAACGTTCTTCATCTTGCCAGAAAGCAAACACCAATATCAATCATGATTAATACTTATTATTTTTTTATTGCAACAAAAAATTATTTGACATCAAACAACTATCAATTAATTTATTTTCAACATTTACGACATAAAACATAATTTTTCTTATCGATTGTCACATTCATAAAACTCATTCAATACAAATGTGATATATGCGAAACTTCATCGATATCAATTTTAATATCAATTTAATACACTGAGAACTCAAAATAAAAATATTACTTAATTATGAAATGAGTATATAAATTGATTTCAACATATTAAAAGTGGGATTATCCTAGCAAATGTGTTCATCAAAACTTAGTTAACATCATTACACGAATTGGCAATTACAATTGGTATTTTGATCTCAGTTTTACATATATACTATAATAGCAATGATATTGAAGTTAATTATGGTATGCATTACATGGACGTGGAGAAACGATGACTAATTAAAATTCAAAATAGAACTATATATATATATATATATATATATATATATATATATATATATATATGTAATCATCACTTAACGATTCGATAAAATTGAGCTGGCAAGACTGCCTTTTGACTGTAAAAAGGATTTTTTGTTTTAAAGTAGTTACATTTTTTAGAATCAAATAACTACTAATAATTAAGCACCACCTAAGCATGAAAACAAATTAAAAGCAACAATAATTCAAATGTTAAAATTTACTATTTGTTCTTAATTTAATATAAAATTGATCTAAACAATTGTCCAATTGAACTATTTGCAACAAAAGCTACTAAACTACTCAATCAGAGGAGCAACTGATTAATAAGGAAAGAGGGTAAAAAAAGTGAAAGATAAATGAGATGAGAAGTATCAATAATTACATTATAAATTAAAATATTTTTATTCCTATTAGTTAGTGATTGAGAAGAGTCACTATTTAGAAAAAATTTAATGAATGAAAATTAAAGAGATAAGACTTCTATTGGTAATTAAAAAAGGTAAAGAGATAAAACTTCTATTGATAATTAAAGACTGAAAAATATGAAAAAGTGTATAATCAAGTTAATTATTCAAGTTAATAAAAAATTATAAAATCAGATCTTAAGTTTAAAAAATATATTTACCATATATAACTCCTTAAATTGTGGACACACTTTGATATTTAATTATTAAAAAAAATAAAATATTGATACCTTAACTTGCCATAATTATCCAAAATTTTTAATTAATAGTGATAAATGTTACATGCTAAATATAAGGAAATAATACAAATAATAAATATTACAAAATTGATTTTCAAAAATTTAATTAAAATATATTTTTCTCAAAAATTGCTATAGCTTGTTATTATTTCTTAAGTCTAGTAATTAATAAAAAATCATGCTATAACTTATAATTAACAATCTAAAAAGTATATTTGGGATAATTTTCACCTACTAATTCTCCTAATGAGTGCGATGAGGAAAAAAAAATAGTACTATGAATTTTTTTTTTAAAAAAAACTAGTTAGGTTTGCATCATGGCATGTTACTTATAATAAAAATTAGAGCCCTT
>NW_025850602.1:0-2134 GCF_002878395.1 Capsicum annuum
TTTACCATAATTTGATTATCAAACCTGTGCAACTACATTGGTTCCTGCACTTGTGGAAATGAGGCATTGCAACCCTTGATATTTATACTCTGAAGTTCTTGATTTGAAAGTAACATATTTCCTGTTTCATCAAAGAAAATTTGTGAGTTCAAAAACATGGTGGCAGGTTTGTGGCTTTAGCTTTCGTGGCAATCACTCTTGCCCTCATCATATTTAACTTTGCTTCCAACCATTAGCATCCTTCACCAACTTGATGTATCATTGACCCAAACTCATATTATCAAAAATGACTTTGAAACAAACACATTATTTCTGCTTTGCTATGCTCCTCAAATAAACCCTTTGAACCTTGGTATTTCCATGAGTTCCCAGAATCGTCTGATGACAAAAGTTTCTGCATGCCTTATTTCGGCTCACAATCATGTCTCTTTCATATGTTGGCTTTTTGTCTTGCTTAGTACAATTGAAGAAGTTGGTAGCCAGTTTTGAAATCTTTTCTCGCTTGTTATGATACGGACTCGACTCAGAGACACAAGAAAAATGACAATAATTTTTATTTGATGATAAAGATACCAAAAAATCAAAAATAGAACAATAAAAAGAAAAGAAAAACATAATAGGCATCTTTTAAAAAAAAAATAACAGAAGAAAACTTATTTAGGTGTGGTAGGTGATTCCAGCAATCATAATATACATTTTGAATAAAACAACTTGATCTACCCACACTAATTATTACAACTCTTGTCCACTTATTAAGTTTGAAATGGAATCAATCTTGAATATGCTCTCCCTAGATCACAATCCTCCTTCGGCTAGTGGCACCTCAATGGGTTTTTGCCAACGCCTATATCATTTTCATTTCTTTTTAAGCTCACTGTCGCCTTATGGTGCCCAAATGGGTTTTCACCAATAAGACTCTCTCATTTTTATTCATTCATTTTTTCATTCATTTTTTTTTGAAAATAATTCCTAACATACGAAACATCATGCACCCATAACATGTTTAGCCTTGACATTTTCAAAGATCGATCTAAAGGTCTTTCTTTGGTTGTAACTTGACTTTTGGAAAAGGTTAGAAAGAAAGGGAGGCATGAGGCTAAAAAATTTACATAATATTGGGTGAAACATACAACTTTTCGAATCAACTATTTTAAACAAATAAACATTGCCCAGTTTCATTTTATTCTGGGTAATTTGAAATTTCTTTTGGTTGTACTGAACCCTAGAGTAGGGCTGCCTACGTATCTTGTCATAGCAAGAATCAGGTCAAACGTAGTTCAGACTTCTTTTGCTTGATTTTATTTTTTTTCTTTTTCTTGACTTTTCTCTTTTTTTTATGAGAGAAAGAGAGAGATTTTTTTCGACTCCATTTTTTCTTGATACTTTTCTGACTCTATTTTTTTTTTTTGACACTTTTCTGAATCTATTTTTTCTTGACACTTTTGTTTTTGTAGACTCTATTTTGATTCCAAAAGAGGGTTATAAAAGAAATAAAACAAAAGTTCAAAAGGAATAACAAAGGATGACACAACATTTGGATAGCAGAATGAAATGCCTTCGTCATATCAATCCTTAAAAACACAAGTACATAACATGTAATCTGAGAATAGAACATGAATATCATATGCATATTTTTCAACATTGATCGTGTCTAAGCTCATGCACTTGCGTCACTTCTTTTAAGCTTGTGAAACATACAAGTTCGCTTGTGTTGTACTTTCTTTACACGAATGACTCATGTCTCTTTTGGAGCTAACTTCCTTTTGTTTTTCCTTATAGTGGATATTATATGTCCTCCGATCGACCCCCATTCAAAATTCTTGAATTGAATCTTCTAATCGATGATCAAGTTATTTCCTGATTCACAAAGTGATTGCCTCAATACATTCTAGTGAGATTCTAACTATCTCCCCAAATACCTGAACACATTATTTATTTTCTTATATGCTTTTTTATTTCAACTCTATATTCTTGTCAAATATTTCAGTATTAGATTGAATTTAAAGATCAGTCTGTGAATTTAACATGCATATCACATCACTAGAATCACGATAGAAAGAGCTCTCTAAAGAAAAAAAAAAGACAACAAAATAATATATAATAAAAAATAAAAATAAAAAGGATACACATTTGT
>NW_025850603.1:0-1190 GCF_002878395.1 Capsicum annuum
TGCGGTAGGAGAATGCTTTCGAGGAAAAATGGGTGGTTGATGGAAGAATATATCATCTAAGAGTTAATTAAAGAAGAGACATAGGGTAGAAAGTAACTTCTAACGAATCTAGCCGATGGAATTATCTTAACAGATGCAAAATCTGAATCAAGTGCAAATATGAAAGTGTATCTGGTAATTTAATTTTATATATTGTGTCTCTTAAAGAAAAATAATGCATCTAAACACTTTGCTAGGGAGCTGTGTGGTCGGGATTATCACCTAGGTAGAAAATAAAAGAAGATCAACAAAGCAGTCTCACGAGCATCGAGGGTAGAAATGATATTCAGCAAGTCTAGAAAACTTACACCAACAACAACTGCAGTTAAAATAAGGAAACTAAGTAAAGGCGGCAATTTCTAATTTTTAAATTTCATCCCATGTCTTCTTGTTTGTGTTTTCGATCAGTTCCACTGCTGTTGACCTGATCGAAACCACAAACGAGATTGAAAGACAAATAGAGTATAATTACTTCCTAAGCAATATGGATTAATTGATTGTGTTTTCTTGCCTTAGCATTCTTTCAACATTCCTTGGAGAAGATCAGATGTTTGTTGTAGTATGTAAATCCTAATAATTTTCAAGCTTTCCTCCATCTTGTTGATTCTGTATTCAAGCTGGTCGTTGCCGTCTTCAAAGTTGGTAAGGAGTTCCTCATCTCTTGTGAGCTCGATCAGAAACACTACTTTCAAAGTTGTGGCATTCTAGAAGCCCTTCAGAATACTTTCTTCAGAAGCCTTAAAGGATATTGGAGGGTCGCTGTGTTTGTTTTAGGTCAAAATGTGTTGAAGCACGTTGAAGATGTGGTCCCAACAGTTGAACGACATACTTTTATCGAGCGTTGCTCCATGCATCTTGCTCAACCAATTTGATAAATTAGTAAGCATGGAGTTATGTAGCATGTGATTTAAACCGGCTCTACCAATCCTATCAAATGTTATGTAACTCCGAGCTCATTACCCTATCAAAACAATATGCCTGAGTTAGTGCATAAATAAAAAAAGCCCAATCTGTCAGCCTTTCTGTTGATCACTCTTCTCCAATATAGATGACAAGATATCTGCTATACAAAAGTCTGAACCATCACCAGACATGGTTGCCTGTGAGCAATTCTTCAGGAGACATCAACAGATATCTTTAGAAGAATTGCT
>NW_025850604.1:0-1266 GCF_002878395.1 Capsicum annuum
TCCGATCAGGTCAACGACAGTGGACCTGATCGAAAATACAAACAAGATTGAAAGGCAAATAGAGTATCATTGCTTCCTTAGCAATATGGTTATAATTGATTGTATTTTCTTGCCTTGACATGCTTTCAACATTCCTTGGAGAAGATCAGATGCTTGTTGTAGTATATGAATCCCGATAATTTTCAAGCTTGACTCCAGCTTGTTGATTCTGTATTCAAACTGGTCGTTACCGTCTTCGAAGTGGGTAAAGAGTTCCTCGTCTCTTGTGAGCTCGATCAGGAACACTACCTTTAAAGTTGTGGCATTCTAGAAGCTCTTCGGAATACTTTCTCTTCAGAAGCTTTAAAGGATACATGGAGGGTCGTTGTGTTTATTTTAGGTCAAAATGTGTTGATGCACGTTGAAGATGTGGTCCCAACTATTGAACAACACACTTTTATCAAGCGTTGCTCCATGCATCCTGCTCAACCAATTTGATAAATTAGTAAGCATGAAGTTACGTAGCATGTGATTTAAACCGGCTCTACCAAGCCTATCAAATGTTACGTAACTCCAAGCTCATTACCCTATCAAAATAATATGTCCGAGTTAGAGCACATAGAAAAAAAGCCCAATCTGTCAGCCTTTTTACTGATCACTCTTCTCCAATATAGATGACAAGATATCTGCTATGCAAAAGTCTACACCATCGCCAGACATGATTGCCTGGGAACATGTTTGGCGATAGTGTAGACTTTTGCATAGCAGATATCTTGTCATCTATATTGGAGAACAACAATCAGCAGAAAGGCTAAGAGATTGAGCTTATTCGATTTGTGCACTAACTCGGTCATATTTTTTTGATAGAGTAATGAGCTTAGAGTTACGTAATATTTGATAGGCTTGGTAGAACCAGTTTAGATCACACACTACGTAACTCCATGCTTACTAATTTATCAAATTGGTTGAGCAAGATGCATGGAGCAATGCTAGATAAAAGTGTGTTGTTCAACTTTGGGACCACATATTCAACGTGCATCAACGCATTTTGACCTAAAACAAACATTGTGACCCTCCATATATCCTTTAAGGCTTCTGAAGAAAGTGTTCTGAAGGGCTTCCAGAATGCCACAACTTTGAAGGTAGTGTTCCTGATCGAGCTCACAAGAGACGAGAAACTCTTTACCAACTTAGAAGAGGGCAACGACCAGCTTAAATACAGAATCAACAAGCTCGAGGCAAGCTTGAAAATTATCGGGATTCACATACTACAGCAAGCATCTGATC
>NW_025850605.1:0-2035 GCF_002878395.1 Capsicum annuum
TAAAACTTCAAGTAAATTTAATATTAAATATTTTTAATTTTTTAATACTTAGATGATTTTATAATAATTTTTTAATATTAATTTTTTAGAATTTAGGTGACTTGTAATAATTAACTATGGGTGATATAGGCAAATTATGGGTGAAGCGGACATGTCATAAATATCTAGTTTATTTTTTATCAAATATTATTAATTTTTTTAATACATAAATAGTTTATAATAATTAATTAGAGATTATATAATAAAATCACGGAGGAAGCAGCTTATGAAGCAGACATATTGCTACTTTTTAATAATTATTTTTATATACAATTTTAGTGGTTAACACGAGATGCACGTGCAATGCACATATCCTAAACATGCATGCATGCATGCATACATACATACATACATACATACATACATACATACATACATACATACATATTGTATTGTTTTGTGATAAATATATAATGTAGTTATTTATTGTCCAAAGGTATCGATAGGCACTCAAACTTGTTGTCAAAATTCACTTAGACCCCTCAACTATGGCCTGTAACTATCAGACCCCTAAAACCCCAAAATTTTATTCCAATTGGACTTTTTTTTTTCAATCAGAAAAAGGCTCAAGTGTCTGTAATTCACACGCGATGATGTGGCAAAAAGGGCTAATTGAAAGCTGACACGTGGCATTGTGGGTCCAATAATTATTAAAAAATAATTATAACTTTTTTTAAAAAAAAAGAATACAAAAACGGCATTGAGGAAATTATTAAAAAATAATTATAAAATTATTTTAAAAATAAAAATGAAAAACTGATTATTAAAAATAATTATAAAATTTTTTGAAAAATAAAAATAAAAAATTTCATTGAGGATCTAAATTATTAAAAAAATATTTAAAAATAAAAATAAAAAATAGATTATTAAAAAAAATTATAAAATTTTTATAAAATGAAAAAAAATGGCATTGAGGATCCAAATTATTAAAAAATAATTATAAAATTATTTAAAAAATAAAAATAAAAAATTGATTATTAAAAAGAAATTATAAAATTTAAAAAAATAAAAATAAAAAATTACATTGAGGATCCAAATTTTTAAAAAATAATTATAAAATTATTTTAAAAATAAAAATAAAAAAATGATCCCAATGATTAAAAAATAATTTAAAACTTATTTAAAAAATAAAAATTGATTATTATTAATCAGAAATTATAAAATTAAAAAAAATGAAAATAAAAAACTCAAAAAAAGTGAAAATAAAATACTCCCCCACCTTCCCCCCGCCCCCCTCCAGCGTTCATCTTCTTCCCCACCCCCACTCCCCCACCCCCGATGTTCCTCTTCTTCATTAAACTTCTCCGTGAACCTTAAAAACACACAAACACACATAAAATTTTTGTTTAAAACTACTTCAAGAATTCAAAAAGGGGTCTAGAATAAAGCCATTTTTATTAAAAATTTTCATAAAACGGTGATATCAATAGAGAAAAAAGTGATCTTTCTTGTAATTTTTCAACAAAAAAGTGATCTTTATTGTAAAAATTTCCAAGGAATGGGGAAAAAAATGATGTTTGTTGTAATTTTTCAAGAAATGGTAATACTAGTGAAGGAAAAAAAATGAATTTTGTTGGAAATTTTCAAGAAATGGGAATAATTATGGTGGATTAAAAAAAATTATTCATGTGAAGGCACGAGAGGGAGGTGACGACGAAGACGGGGGGGGAGGGGGGGGCTGAAAACGCAGGAAATGGGGGGGGGGGGGCTGATATGAAGAAGATGACATAGGGGGGGTGGGGTGTTTTTTTAAAAAAAGAATTAAGAAATTATAATAATTAAAAATTATATTAATAAATAATTTAAATATAAATTTTCTAATTTATATTTTTAGGCCCCTCAGTGCCACTTGGCACATTTCAATTCGTAATTTAGTAAAAAAAAAATCCTCACGCGCCTAGAGCAAGTGCATTGTACGCGCAGTGTCATGTGGGCAAAAAATGCCCAATTGTAACAAAATTTGGGGGGTTTAGGGGCCTGATAGGTACAAGCCATA
>NW_025850606.1:0-1623 GCF_002878395.1 Capsicum annuum
CTAAGGAACATTGTGTGGAGTTGGCTACGTATAGGTTGAAATACCTTGCTTATGACTGGTTGTTTCTTGGAGGAAAGGTAGAGGTAAAGGAGTTATCCCTACAACTTGGAAAGAGTTCCAGGATGCATTCCTGGAGGAGGCAAAGGTGGAAGAGTTTATGAACCTTTAACAGGGCTCTATGACTATTAGGGAGTACTGTCTAAAGTTCAATTAGTTGGCCAAGTATGCTCCTGACTTAGTGGCTGATAATCGGGCTAGTATGAGTAAGTTTATGACTGGAGTGTCTAGTTTTGTGGTTAAAGAGTGTAGGTCTACTATGCTGAATAGTGAGATAAATCTTTCTAGGCTGATAACTCATGCCCAATAGATAGAGGTAGACAAGATTAAGGAGAGACATCGAATGAGAGGGAATAAAAGAGCTAGGTCTGAGCAGCACAGACAGGGTAAGACTAGATCGCAGGGAGGGAGTCGCCCTCAGTACCAAGATCATTTATCTATGCCAGCACCGTCATCTGCTAGTGCTCCCATGCCTAGAGGTAGGCAGGAACAAGGTAGCAGGTCATATGCATCCAGGTCCCAGTACAGTGCTGGCAGTAAGCTAAATTGTCCCCTGTGTCCTAAGTGTGATAGGGCTCATTCGAGTGAGTGTTGGGGTGAGAAGAGGGGTTGTTTTCGGTGTGGTGACATAGGTCACAGAGTTAGAGATTGTCCATAGGATGGACAAGGGCGTTGTGACTATCGCCCTCAGACCCAAACTCAGACTGTTACTGCTCTAGTTCCAACGACTCGCCCAGTCCCAGCTCAGGGCTCCTCTTCTAGCAATGCTGGCGGGTAGCGCCAGAATAGATTCTATGCTTTACCGTCCTACCAGGAACAAGAGTACTCTCCCGATGTTGTTACTGGTATGCTTTGTATATTTTAGTTTGATGTGTATGCTTTGTTGGATCCTGGATCCAGTTTCTCATATGTTACACCTTTGATTGCTGCGAATTTTGAAATGAGTCCTGAGATTATTCCTGAGCTTATCCTAGTTTCTACCTCAGTGGGTGATTCAATTATTGCCCAGAAAGTGTATAAAAAGTGTCCAGTTACCGTTCTTCATAGAGTCTTGTTGGCTGATCTGATTGAGTTAGACATGGTAGATTTTGATGTGATTCTGGGTATGGACAGGCTGTATTCTTCTTATACCTCTATTGATTGTTGGATCTGAGTGGTCAAGTTTCAGCTTTCGGGTGCATCCGTGTTTGAGTGGTCTGGGAATTCTGTGACTCTATCTCTTACCTCAAAGATAGAAAGCTTATTTCCAAGGGGTGTATTTACTATTTGGTTAGAGTAAAAGACACTAAGTCTGAGACTCCAACTCTCTAGTCTGTTAACATCGTTAATGAGTTTTCTGATGTCTTTCCGAATGATCTCCCAGGGATACCTCCTGATAGAGAGATAGAGTTCGGGATTGATCTTCTTCCAGATACTCAGCCTATTTCTATTTCTCCTTACCGTATGGCCCCTGCAGAACTTAAGGAGTTGAAAGAGCAACTCAAAGATCTACTAGAGAAGGGTTTCATAAGGCCCAGTGTTTCTCCTTAGGGTGCTCCTATGTTGTTTGTGAGAAAGAAAGATGGC
>NW_025850607.1:0-2541 GCF_002878395.1 Capsicum annuum
TGTCTATGTTCAAACCCTTCTATCTTTTAAAATGCAATGTCCCTTTTGTTTTGTGTCTAATATATTTTGTTTTTCTTTCTTACACAGTTCTCTTTATGCTGATTCTAATGACATAAAATGCATGCGAAATTTTCAGCCTGATCTTAAAATCCAAACTAATACAGATGTAATGGAGTAGGATGGGGAATATGATGAAGAAAAAGCACTAGAAGAAATAAGCAAAGAGTTGGAACAATTTGAAGACAAACCAAATCCTAATTTGAATGAGACTGAGCCGATAAATCTAGGGGATCAAGAAGATTTTAGGGAAACTAAAATCAGTGTACATGTTTTGCCCCAGCTAAAAGATGAAATGATTCAAGCATTAATGGATTATAAGGCTGTTTTTGCATGGTCTTATGATGATATGCCTGGTTTAAGCACTGAATTAGTGGCTCACAAATTGCCAACTGATCCCGCGTTCCCTCCTGTCAAACAGAAGTTGAAGAAGTTTAAAATGGATATAAATATTAAAATCAAAGAGGAAATCATGAAACAACTTGAAGCCAAAGTAATTTGAGTGGCTCGCTATCCCATGTGGTTATCCAATGTTGTTCCCATACCAAAGAAAGATGGTAAAATTCGAGTGTATATTGATTACCGTGATTTGAACAGAGCAGGTCCGAAAGATGATTTTCCACTGCCCAATATCCACATTTTGCTAGACAACTGTGCTAAACACGAGGTTGCCTCTTTTGTGGATTGCTATGCCGGATATCACCATATCATTATGGATGATGAAGACGCAGAGAAGACATCTTTTATCACACCATAGGGAAATTATTGTTATCGAGTGATGCCATTCGGTTTGAAGAATGCGGGAGCAGCATATATGAGAGCCATGACCACTATGTTTCATGACATGATGCATAAGGAGATTGAGGTCTACGTGGATGATGTGATAATTAAGTCAAAAAGTCGGGCCGACATGTAAAAGATTTGAGAAAGTTCTTTGAAAGGCTTTACAGGTATAATCTCAAACTCAACCCGGTAAAATATGTATTTGGAGTTCTATCTGGAAAGCTGTTGGGGTTTCTAGTCAACCGTCGGGGAATTGAATTGGATCCCTCAAAAATCAAAGCCATTCAGGATTTGCCCTCACCCAAGAATAGAACGGAGGTGATGAGTTTTCTTGGTCGACTGAACTACATTAGCAGGTTTATTGCTCAACTCACGACCACTTGTGAGCCCATATTCAAGTTGCTGAAAAAGAGTGCTGCGGTAAGATGGACTGAAAAATATCAGGAAGCGTTCGATCAAACCAAGAGATATCTGTCAAATCCGCCCGTGTTGGTACCCCCAAAGCCTGGTAGGCCTTTGATTTTAAATATTTATCAGTCATGGACAATTCTTTCGGTTGTGTCCTGGGTCAACATGATATCACAGGCAAAAAGGAGTAGGCTATTTATTATCTTAGCAAGAAGTTCACCGCATATGAGGCCAGGTATACTCTTCTTGAAAGGACGTGTTGTGCCTTAACTTGGGTAGCATAGAATTTGAAGCATTATCTCTCATCCTATACTACTTATCTCATCTCCCGCATGGATCCTTTGAAGGATATCTTTCAGAAGCCTATGCCGACGGGTCGATTGGCAAAGTGGCAAATATTGCTTACTGAGTTCGACATTGTATATGTGACTCAGACCGCCATGAAAGCCCAAGCCTTGGCAGATCATCTTGCTGAGAATCCAATCGATGAAGAGTACGAGTCATTAAAGACATATTTTCCTGACGAAGAAGTGTCGTGTGTCGATGAAGTCGTCATAGATACTGATCCAGGTTGGAGGTTATTTTTTGATGGAGCTGTCAATATGAAAGGAGTCGGAATAGGTGCAGTTCTTATTTCTGAATCGGGACAACATTTCCCGATAACAGCACAACTTCGATTCTACTGTACTAACAATATGGCAGAGTATGAAGCCTGCATTCTTGGTTTGAGGTTAGCTGTTGATATGAGAGTCCAGGAATTATTAGTGTTGGGAGATTTGGATTTGCTCGTCCATCAAATTCAAGGCGATTGGGAGACGCGAGATTTGAAGCTCATCCCGTATCGACAATGCTTGCAGGAGCTATGTCAACGGTTTGTGTTAGTAAAATTTAGGCATATTCCAAGGATTCATAATGAAATTGTTGATGCTTTAGCCACTCTGTCTTCAATGCTCCAACATTCTGACAAAGCCTACATCGATCCAGTGCATATACAGAGTCGTGATCAGCATACTTACTGTAATGCGGTTGAAGAAGAGCTTGATGGAGAACCTTGGTTCTTGGATATCAAGCGGTACATTCAGTCAGGAGAATACCCAACATATGCCACCAATGATCAAAAGAGGACTATTAGGCGTTTGGCTAGTGAATTTTTCTTAAGTGGGGGAATCTTGTATAAGAGGACCCCAGATCTGGGACTTTTAAGGTGTGTAGATGCAAAAGAAGCCTCGGCAATCACGGTTGAAATACACTCTGGAGTATGCGGGTCGCATATGAACGGTCATGTCTTGTCAA